>NC_069111.1:3329718-3442218 GCF_025612915.1 Magallana angulata | reverse complement strand
ATTCTCATCAAATGTCCAATTAAATGAAAATGTACTTTTGAATGATAACATTCTCAAACTGATTACATCCTTTCTAAAAAGATACAATGCATGTCTTTCTCACAATAAAAGAAATTACCATTGATTCAATTTCAGTGAAAAGTATGGTAAACGGTGATGAAAATGAAAAAAAATTGTCTAACTAAAAAAAAAAAAATTCACTGTAATAAGAGCAAGGAGGAAGATGAAAACAAACATCATTACATAATTAAGTTTTGCTGTAGATTTTAGATCCAAAAACTGTCAGGGTGGTTTTATTTTTTATTTTTTATTTTTTTTTTGGGGGGGGGGGGGCAGACTCCACACTTTCTTCTTTAGAGTTTCCCATCGCTTATTATATTAGCTCTGCTTTCCTCTATCCACATATTGCAAGTTATTCTTCCTGGAGTGGTGTTCGAGATCAGACATTCTCTGAAATATTCCTTAACCTCCTCCAGTTCAGCCTCCGTCCATTTCATTCATGCTGCAATGAAACAAATTTGTACGTCACATAAAATATGTTAATTAAATAAAGATAGAAAATAAAATAACTCAAATCATATCTTAACAAGGACTGAAACACACACTTGGCCTCATTTACAATTAATTACTTTGCACACAAAGTTTGACTGATAATATCCTGTTTGGATGGAGTTTGAAATTAGAAAAGTTAATTGAATTAAGAGATTAACTCAAATCAGTCATGTGGTATGATATGAAGAAAAAAATATTTACTAGATGAGGAGGTTTTCTTTCCTCGAAGTGATGTATCCTCTTATTTATCTTCCTGTATGTCTTCTTCTTCTATCACTACAAGAAAGTTTTATTCAATTAATTGCAACTGAAAACTGCTTTTTTCCAAATTTATCAAGTTCCAGAAAAGCGATTTATTAATATTATTTTACCCAACAATGTATTCATCGTCAAAAATATACAAGATGTTACATGTAGCATAGTATAAAAATTCATAATCCACATTTACGATTTCTCACTTTCATAAATAATATAGTTTTTAATATATAGCCTGGTATAGTGTTAAATCTAGGATTTGAAAAGGGCATGTTAAATAATGGTGAAAAGGGCACTTTTCTATGCGGTAAATATTATAAAACCTTGAAAGAGGCACCTTTTTTTGCGTAATATTATAAATCATTAATCCTTGGAAACAAGCGCATTTTAAGGAAAATTTTGCATCGTAATCAAATGTGACCTCAAGATCTGTAATGAAACAATATTATTGTACAAAAAATGATTTGCTTTTGCATTCACATATAAAGTGTTATTCAATATTTTATTTTCATTTTTTTTTCTCTCTTAAATTGATTTACATTTATTTTCATCCCTTAGAACAGTCTGACTAGTTTTAAAGTATAATGCATTAAAAATTCTTTATTTCATTTAGGCTATATGTAAACTTGAACACATCTGTATCCAGTAATGAATCATAGGACATGTATAATGTAGACAATATTCTCTTTTGAGAAGTAGACAGGCATAGCATGAGTGTAGACTATGCCTGTCCACTTCTCAATCAAAAGAAAATAAGTAGACAACTGATGGCAAAATTATTAAACCCTTTTTACCACAGAAATTTGGATATTGAAATTGTTATTTTAGGGTTTTTAAAAATCAAGTGGCATTAAAATCTGCAAAACAATATTGCAATCTTTCATTGTGAATTAATTAAGTTTCTGCATTCTTCAAGAAGTGTAGTTACGTTTTTTGGGAAACAGAGAAAATTCTGGTTAATCTGACAATAGCTTAAAAGCTTAGAAAAGAATAGGAAAACTTCACATCTAGTTTTTTATTAAAATGTTTCTTTAGTCAAATCATGGTTTTAGATGCCTCGGTGTTGAAATTTCAAATTATCTCCATAAAATATATTCTTTTGTGTTATTTCTATTTTTTAGATAACCTTACGATGTCTCAGTGTTAATCTAGCTTGTACAATTAGCCTACTAATTTCAAGGAGATAATACAGTTGTTATTTATCAAATTATTGCACCAGTAATTAGGTGTCAAATCACCAATTTAACAGGACAGCTGTGTATACCTGTATACCCCCTCAGCTTGGGCCTCTCTATAGTGTTTAACTGTATTGTCTATTGTCTCAGGTCACTCGTGCGTGAAGTTCGGGTTTAACTTTGCAAAAACCAGAGGCTAGGACAGTGGTGGTTTTGAATTGAATTTACTTTCATAAAAAAAGGCATCCGCTATTCAATGTATGTTAAGACGATCAAGACAGAGGAAATTCGAAATACACATAAGTCCTTTTATTACTATAATTATCCGAATGTAGTTCAAAATTGATTAATAAAGTAAAATATCCTTATGTTTGACAAAATGTATCAAAGCAAGACTTATTTTTAAAGTGTGAATAAATCAAGAAACTTACTTTTGGGATCTTGACC
This sequence comes from Magallana angulata, assembly GCF_025612915.1. NCBI lineage: Eukaryota > Metazoa > Mollusca > Bivalvia > Ostreida > Ostreidae > Magallana > Magallana angulata. The sequence continues at coordinate 3,439,789 of NC_069111.1, read as the reverse complement.
TCGTGCTCACTATGCCTTGCAGACGCCATTGTTGTTGTGTGTGATATCAAACGCTTGATAGAACAAGATTAACGGAATGGCTTTTCGGAACTCTCGGGAGTTACTATGACCGCAGCTTAGCTAAATTTAGTGTTCCGAAAGTATGATATAGAAGCGAATACATGGTGCGTCCATAGAAGCAACTTTTTCAGACACTTTATTGGACAAGTCGCAGTGTCTAAGTTTTGTTGGGTACTAACTTTCATGTACCCAATTAAGGCATTTTAAGTAGATTAAGCGACACTTCCTCTTGGGTATACCCAATAAGAAAAAAGTACCCAATTAGTACCAATTAAGTATAAAAAGAACCCAATACATGCACTCTCGTAAACACGGACGGACAGACGGACAGACGGACGACAGACAAAATGTGATCAGAAAAGCTCACTTGAGCTTTCAGCTCAGGTGAGCTAAAAATTGATACATGCGCGAAAATTATGCGCGTACGGTTCGCTGTAGAATTCATGTTATTCCTATATAAAAGCAGTAAAATTTTCTTAAAAATTAAGACATTCAGTTTAACAAAATAAATAGTGCCTGTTTGGGAGGGTAACAGTTGAAATTGACACCCCGAGAAAACCATTGTCAACCTACGCCGCGTAGGTTGACAATGGTTTTCTCGGGGTGTCAATTTCAACTGTTACCCTCCCAAACAGGCACTTCGCGTAGGTTGACAATGGTTTTCTCGGGGTGTCAATTTCAACTGTTACCCTCCCAAACAGGCACTATTTATATAATGTTACCCGTTGTCAAGTGTGTTGCTCCGTCTTAACCAATCAGATTTCAGTATCTAACATGAAAGTATCATAATATGGTTTGTCGATGTATTTATTTCATAAATGTCCGATATCATATACAATGTCTACTCGTGCACGCACGGGTCAAAGTCTAGTTTAAATAAATAAAACTCATAACCATAACTGCTCTTTTTCATGTAAAAAAAATAGTTTTAAGAAATGTCTCTTAGTGCTCAATTTTCTATTGTCAAAATGTCACGTACATGTTTAAAAAAAATATTTTAAAAAGCCTCTCAATGTAAATGTTTTGCTTGTTTTCTTCCTTGTTACCTTGGCAACTGTTTATAGTTTTCATAATTTCTCTATTGTGCAGCCACTACAATGGATGACAAAAATTCATCTTGAGGAAGTTTTCTACTTCTCTCCAATGAAGGAAAATTTATTCATGTCATACTTACATTATACTAATGTGGTTTATTTATCTCTATTACCAAGTAATGAACTGGAAAAAATAATTTTGACCCAATTTTTATTTGATCCTTTACCACCTTCTGAATAAAATATTTTCCTCTGTCAGATAATTCGCCATGTCATATGATCATGGTTTTAAAATTATCATTTTATGACTACTGTACATATATACTACACTTGATTGAATATATACTAATGTTGGCCATTGCATGTAGGTCTCTTATCAATCATTGGTACTTAAATAAATGTTTGACGATCCAAAAATTGCTGAATAATATGCTTGAAAGCAGTTTTAAAAGTTTAGGAAAGGCATACACATACTCCGTTCATAAAAATGTTACCTGTTAGTTGATGTACATGTACCAATCGTATATATATTTAATAGCATGTTTCTCAAATTATATTATAATGATAATTTATATCACACGTTTAACTGTATATGAGTATTTTCAGTCCTTTTATATTCAAAACATTTTTCATCCTCATAAAATAAACATAACGTTTACATATATGAATTGGATAATATACATGTACATGTAATTATATTTGTCGATCAGTCTCTTTATTTGTTTATTTCTTCAACTACCCTTCCTATTACTTCTTTTTAACTTAAGACAGGAAAACCTATTAGATTGTTAATTGAAAGATAAATATAAAGCTTTATATTTGAGAACTTGGTGAAGTTTTATATCTAAGGTACATGTAAAATTTTTGATTTTGAAATAAAAACAAATCGAGTCACATGAGCTTATGTTTCAATGCATGGACTACCGGGCCGAATATGAACAGTATTTGATATGATCATTAATGTCCGTATCCCGTGAAATGACAAGAAAATCATAGTTTTGCTTCCTCATGTCTAACAAAAGATCAAGAATCCGGCCTTGGCACATGGTGCGCTAAACCTCATTTAATATTCGGGCTCGAGCTGCTTTAAGGTAAGTCAAAATTCTTGACATAAAAAATTACAAGCATTAATAATATGGTATTTGCTAAATGTATATAACCAAGGGTACCAAGACTCTGCTTCTTGTTTTTTTTTATTCTTCGAAGTTTTGTCTGAAAGTTAAGTACAATCAAGGACTCCATTTAAACTAAAATGTGGGTAAATTTGAGCAACCTTGTAGAAGATGAATGAAATTTTCGTGTCCAGGACGTTCCTTATAGATAAATGATTTTGTGAGTTTTATAAAAGTTTTTAACATATCAAGTGATACTCTGTTGTTTTGTAACGGACAAGAAACTCCAATCATAACGTATACATTACTGGAAATGAAAATCGTCCTTAACGCTGTCAGAGCAAATAAAAATCAGAGATTCTAAAAAAAAAGAACACAATTTCAAGCAAGAAACTGCGGTTACTCCAACAATAAGTCCAACAACTAGCACCAGTGTAATTATCAAACTTGTTGCGTTGCAATACAACTGTCAATAGGACCATACTGTATTCTATTTCTCAGGTGAAAAGAGTATTTTATTATCCCTTCTCTTCCTACTCCAAAGTCCTTTTACCTTTTTGTTCTGGAAACTTCAAAAATCATTAATCTGTACGATGCTACAACTGTAGTAAATCAAATTAATCCACAATTGACTTTTGAGAGCATCTTACATGTAAGAGAGAAATAAACGATATAGAAAAGCAAATTATTTCATGCCTTTGTCTTTTTTTATTGCACCAAGAACGTCACAGTTTGAGCGACCTTCATGGCAGATTATACAGACATCGGGCTCGGTATCCTAAATATTTTGTCATTTAGCTTTCTTTGGTGCTTTGCACAAGTTTCAAACAGGTACAGTTTGAACTTCAGCACATGAATATTATATGATAGTAGCAATGCAATATACAGCCTAAGATTCAGTTTAAAGAAAGTCGAGTCTTTGTGGAAAGATTTGTGCAAGTCCAGACAAATTTAATTCATCTTTGGAGGAGATGGTTGAAGACTAGTGATCTACCTATAGGCCGTGTGATTTGGTATCGGGCCTGTACTGACTGAATGGACAAGCTCCATATTTATGACCCGGCCGTCCAATTTAACACCCCGTCATAAGGACTCTAGCCTCGTAAACAGAGCCGGAGAGGAGGGTCTGGTCGACAAAGAGAGGGGATGCCATAGGGACGGGGAGGTAAATATTGTACTCATTACAACTGGAGTGTTTATGGTATAATTTCCCTTTGGTTTTTATAACCGCGCTGTACACACTTCAGAGAGGTCCGGGCTCATTTGAATGGGAACTGTTGTTTGCCCGTTTATTATGCGTTATCAACTTGTTCCGCGCAAGGACCGTATTTTATGACCTTTTATCTTATTTTCTTTAACATTATACTGTTATAAATTAGCGATAACGTTTACGAATTTCTTAAGCATGGTCTTGAATAAAAGCTATTGAACAGTGCACCGGGGTGTAGATTTGTATTATCCGGGGGACATACACAGACGGCTGTAACCGGGTGCCCAGGTAAAATCAGGTAAATTTCTAAATGCGAATTTCTTAAATTCAGCATAAATGCAACATGGACCACACTGCATTTGTGAGCAAGCAACATCATATTTTGAGACATGTGTCCTTGCTTGCACCGAATTATGTGCAAGTAGAATATATAATCTTGTTAATTACGATAAGCCGCCGCGTAATTCAGAGAAAGTTTCCACTTTCCATAATGACTGTGATGGTATTATAGTCTACGACCGCGGGGACAATTATATACAGTGTTAAAACTAGCAAGGTAAATCAACACATTCTCTGTCAGTGTGTCTAGATTAGTTTTCATTTCGTTTCGTGTTACGATCCTATATAGCTGGCATTCATCAGCTGACACGTTATTAAATGTGTTGCATATTAATGCTCCTCTCCATTTATGAACACGGGATTTTTTGGGGTTCTTTTTAGACTAGCGAAGGAAGATGGCGGATCGGTCTGAGATTTCACGGACCAGGTGGTGCCGATCGGAAGCTGTGACTGATCGACAGGCTTATCTGTTGCGCATGTGCCGATTTTCACCATTACGTCTACCCTGTAGATCCGAATTTGTATGAAATTTCATAAACAAATTCGTATTTGCGGCGTAATATGTAGTGAGTGACTTAAACATCAGCCCTTTGTTTCTTTACATGGAGTATCAGGGACAGATCTTGTAAGTGAATAACCAAAATGTCGATTTATCAACATAACTTTATGCTTGCAATTAAAATAATTTGTAATGCTCATTAGATTATTAATGAAATCGTTATGAGGAATTTTCACTTTCACGTTATTTACCTTGTAAAGCTAACTTCACCTTCCGACATTGTGGATTCCTGCATTTTTATTGTTGACTACAACTATCGTCAAGACGGCAGCAATGGGTCGAAAGCCATATAGTACTCGGAATAATAGGATGTGTTTAACGACCAGGTTTCATGGCGAAATTCAATCTACATGTCAAAGCATCTTATTGCTTCTATACAATAATATCTCGTCCAGGCAGCAAATGGTTTTACTCGCCGTGCCCTTTATTAAGCATGTGCGATGTCTTGGTTTGTATGTTCGATCGGAAAGTTATAGTGGACAATATATATTTCCCCCCGAAATCTGCTTACACTTAGAAAGTCAAATTTTCGTTTAAACAAATTGGGACACAACAATTATAAATTCATATGCATAACATTCTGAGTCGTTCCTCTAGAGGTCATTCCCATTGTCAAGAGATATTTATAATTATGACACGCATAATTCTACAGTATTAATTAAAATTAAATTCTGAGGGATACGATTCGTGGTCAGCTCTTCTCAACATGGAAAATTATGTAAATTAGCATTTTTGTTCTATAGGATTTATGAATTTATAAATATTACACAAAGAGGAGTTTTCCCGATTAAAAATAAACGCGCACCTGTTCCAAAAATAAGCAAATGATAAAGGTTTAGAAAAATTTCCCTGTGCAACAAATCCCTACTTGTGGACTGTTTGATCATGTTCAGCTTTTGACAAAACATATTGATACTACAAGTGGAAATATTATTACATGTACATTGTTTAAGATATTGATAGTTTATGAAAATGGCCAAATAATTGCTGTCATGAAAAGCGTTATAAAATTATGTAACCCAAAATCAGATTGCTGAAATCAGATTGCTGAAACCAGGTGCAATATATGATTCATTTATGAAATTCATTAATACAGGTAGGCAACCTACAGGTCTGTTCGGAGAAAACCGATTCTGGTATTCTCCATTTTAACTTCGATAAGCAAGCTCCATGTAGCAGTTGTTTTGAGACAAATATTTACAAAAGATATAGCAATTTTATTACTGTCGTTCAACAAGTGTTTAGTTTCATTTTGTGGATTGTATTTAAAACAGTTTAAAATTCTATATGATAGTCTAACTCATACTATCTTAATGTGATGATATTATCATGCCATCTGTGGATTCAAAGGTTAAGGAACATGTCTTCATTACCGGGCTGCAAAAAGCCACAACCAGAGAATGAGATTATATATATATTAAGAGTTCGTACGATGTAAAAAAGCAAGGTTCAGAAACAGAAATACATTATCTGTGGAGTTTGAATGCCTTAGATACATGTACCAATACAAACCCTTAAACTTGACACTTTTATTATTATGTTATTATAATGTATTGTTCAAAACGGTCCCATCAATACAAATTGTATTTATATAAGTATTCTATTACTACATGTATACAGGGCCTCTAAGCATAAATACATTAAATAGAAAGTGGCAAACTATGCATGTTATAGAGCAATGGTGTTGTGATTAATGTGTTTTGACATCAGCTGTCGGGTCCTTATGCTGAATAGATACCTACCGATCACATAACCTGACCCTTTAAAACATTATTTTGTTTTTTAATTATATGGCATTATAGACTTAAAAGAGTCGCTGGATGACCGTGCTTGTGGAACGCTTGAACCTGCAATCTCTAATCCAAAGCAACTAAAAAACCATAACCATTGAGAAACTCTACATTTTCTTCATTTAGGTCCAAAAATGAATGAAATAGATAATTGTTTAACCAGATAAAAATTAGCATTTGCATTCAATTTTAGTTGTTGACAAAATGATACACCAGATATTCTATATGAATGAAATTCATGTATCCTTTAGTTGTGGCCATTTTAAGGCTATATTTACCTCCTTTAGGCAAAGAGCTCTGTATACAGATATAGGAAAATGTTAAAATTTTAAAGCTGAAGAATTTTCTAAAGTAAATGATGGTTAATGGCCAAACTTATCATGTTTAAAATTTCAAGGCAGATCTGATGGTTAATTTGTTTACCATCCAGCCTCCTGGCAGATCTGATGGTTAATTTGTTTACCATCCAGCCTCCTTATACACGAAGAAGTCCTCCAAAAACACAACAGAAAGGACACGGGTAATATACTAATGAAATCCAAACTAATAATTCTACCTAAACTGCCTTCTTATAAGGCAAAGAATACTCCGTGTTTATTTGTTAACCTGGACCTGCGCATGCATATAATTTAGACCAGGGCATATAATGATAAATCGATTAAATTTTATACGTATAAATTTTAAGCATAAAAATACATAAACCCACATTGTAAATATTTCGTACTTGAATGTACTCTGTGAGTATAAGTTATGGGATTGGAAGTATCTTTCATCCGGCCCCATACCTGTCTTATCTCACTCACAAAGAATACTAGTAGTAAAGGTGTGCAGAGGACGAGACTTTTACCTGTCTGTCTAGCACTGAGACTTACCGGGCGATTAACAGGCTCACCTAAATCAGGTGAGTTAAGGACTCCGTTGTCTTGTAGAGTTGGTGGCGCTTTGTGTAATGCAGTCTAACAGATACAGGTTTCTCCTTGCTTATGACCGTAAAAAGTCTTAAAATTTAATTTTCTGATTAGCTATACAGTTTAGAGTAAATTTCAATTCCAATGTAGATTTTATGTCGCGCATGTAAGACCCTTGTTTGGGGTAAAAATCAACATTTTCTTTCACTCATTCATGTGATTGATTGTGCAATGCATGCTTTCCTTAACAATTCTTTGAATACAGGTATTCTCCAGTTTGAGATGCTGCCTTTCTCCTCTGAAATCTACATGGTTATGACAAGCTGTTGAGGAACATTGCCACTGCAGAACTGTAGTTCTCTAAAATATTGGTTAACAAAGCAAAAACTGCAAGTCCAGAGTTAGCCCTCGTTGTGTGTACACTAATAAACAAAAAACTCTCCTCAGTCATTGTCCAGTCTGAGAAAAGTTTTGCGGGGATGCAATCGCAACTTATCGGGCCTTTCCGGCAGAGCTCGGAAAGCACTTTCCGCTTGTCGGAAAGGCTCGACAAGTTGCGATGTTGTAGCATTTTTAGCCTGTCTCTTTTCTCTGACAATTGTTTGCCACGCTTTACCAGCTAATTCAATGCGATGACTATCTTAATATGTTCTTCCTTCTCTCTGAGCACTTGACCGATATACGGTGCAAAATTATATTTACCAATTACATATTAAAGATCAGAGTGTAATATACTATTGCCCACCAACTAGGACTATTATGTAATGTAACATAAGATTATTAGAGATATTTTTGTATGGGTGGTAATGTTTACATTTTTATAATTATGTCAAGGTTTTTTTTTTTTTGCTAGTTTCGTTTCAAAGACGTGAGGATTTTAACAATAAACCCTAATAAAGTGAAGATGGTACACGAAATCTCCAAATTTCAAAGATCTTTTTCTCAAAACCTTTTAATTTTCCCTAATTTAATAAAGAGAAATAAAGATTATAAAACTCATGGTCTACTGTTCTGTGTTCCCCATGTACTTTGGCTCTCTGTGGCGCCATTCTATGAATTTAAAGCTCTTAAAAATAAAGCAGTTGTAATGATTAAGAGCTCGAGCTTATATCGGTTTCTTAATAGTGGAATCATATTTTACAAATGCTACTTTATGTAGGCCCATCAAATGAATAAATGGTGTGTCGAACCACCTTAATACTTATAGAGAAGTGGGCTCAAATCGAGGCCGACTTGTGTGCTCTCCCTAGTCCCTGAGACGGAAAAAGACTAGAAAAATATTTTTTAGAAAAGGTTTTATTGTGACCGTCACATTACATTGGTTTAAAATTTTGAGGGCAATGAACGCCAATGTAAAAACAAGTACAATTATATGTTGTTGTTTTTTCTAGAGAAAATATGAACAAAATGATTTTGGAAACAAAAATTGATAAAGAGCCCAGGTAGAATTTGAAGTACAAATGATACCAGGCCAGGTTTTAGAGTATGCCATGCGCAGACTTTACAGTATATGATCTTTTAATGTTTGCTGCTCCTGTTGGTTGTAAAATCTTCAAATACCAAGCATTGTTAAAACACGGGGATTTCTCATTTATATGTGTGGTCACAGATTAAGGGGCTTGCACAACATGCATTTAAATAGTTCTAAGTAAGAATATTATGTTACTGCATATGTTTGACCGTATCTGTTTGACCGATTTGTTGTACCTTTTTCATTCCACGCTATATAAAATTTAAGAACGCCTGCCACCAGCACGCCCCTTAGGAACTGTAGTAGATGTTAAAACAGTTTTTCCTTCTATTGCTTCATATCACGAAAAAGTTAAAACTACACCAGAAAAAAAACACATTTTCACAAGATTATTCAACATATTTTACATGAAACTAATTACCCCCATTCCCTTCCCCAATTTTATCATAGATAAATTGGTACTTGATACACCTAAAACCTCCTTTGGATTCCCTTCTTGATCTCGTCATAAAAGGTCAAGGTTTAAGCATACTTGGATCTATCGTACACATGTATGTCAAAAAGCCAATTTTTTGATCCCGGATATTTGGTTCTTGATAAGATTTTAAAATCAGCTAACCAATTTCATTATTTTCAAATTATTTCCCATTGAAACGGAACCCTGTCTTTTTATTATAGAAATTTACAAGCGTTTTACCCAAGGGTGCTTTGTTTCAGATTTGGTTAAGATTGGCTTTGAGCAGGAGTTCCGGGTATAAATCGAAATGGTGCAAAATAACGGATAGAGTGACGACGAAAAGGTTACGAGTAGAGCTTTTTTTTAAAAGAGCTTTCCGTCTTGAACAACTTTTTTTCGAACGTCTTCCAGACGGTAATCAAAAAACTTCACTTGGTTCGTTTGTGGTTTTCGATAGACGTAATTTTGCAGAAGTTACCTCTCGTCGGGGGCCATGCTGTAGACCAAGACGAAATTTCATTTTTGAACAACCGAACGTAATTTGCAGGAAAATACAGAAGGAAATTCAAATTATATCTCAGTAACAAATTCAAGGAAGCTTCAAAAATGAATTACTCAGAAAAAAAGTGGGATACCTACGATAGCATCCCCAAGTTGAAATTGGTCGAATAAAGAAGAAATCTAAGCATGTTGACCTTCGATATGACCGCTGGCAGGGGGTACATGTTACTCATGTAAAATTGAAAACAACTTATGAATCAAAATACGATTTCTATAAACTGTAAAAATGTAGAAACGCTTTATCCTATGTTTTAATTTCCGATCTATAACAAAAAAGAGGATGTATACATTTTCCATACATTGTAATGCATTTTACTCTGTCTGAAAACGAAATAGAAGGCAAAGTGAACCCTTAGACACTTTTTTCCGAAAAATTCCATCTGCTTTGCAATGATGTACATTTGTATGAACTGGAGTGTTGATGTCCTTTCATGTAGTCGTACATGTAAATGGGCTCCCTTTTCTTTCGTAATTTTTTTAAATGATAAACCATATTTACATAATAATACCGTCGGCTCATGTGAGCTTTTCTGATCAAGATTTGTTCCTTGTCTGTCGTTGTCGTCGCCATTGTTGTCATTGTAAATGTTTCCCATTTTCATCATCTTCTCCGGACTACCAGGCCAATTTCAACCAAACTTGGCACAAAGTGAAAGGAATTCAAGTTTTTTCAAAAAGGGACCCTCTTTAAAGGTTAAGCATCCTCATGAAGTGTAGATTCAAGTTCATTCAAACATAGTCCTCGTAGGTAGGGTAGCTCCACGTTTTGGGGATCAGGTTTTACATAGGGATGTATAGAGGTATAGAGAAAATCTTTAAAAATCTTCTTCTTCTCGAAGAAATGCTTAAAAGTGTAGAAGCATCCTCAGGCAGTTTAGATTTAAGTTTCTTGAAACCACGGTCCCCGGTGGTAGGATGAGGCCACATCGGAGGGATGAATTTTTTCATCGGAAAATAAAAGCTCAAATTTGTGTAAATTTTAAAACATTCTCATGTAGTGTAGATTCAAGTTTTGTTCAAATCATGATTCCTTGGGTATGATGGGGCAACAATGGGGGTGGGGATATTAAATTTTTCATGGGAAGATGTAGAATAAAATCTTCTGGAAAAGCATTCAGACCAAATGAATCTGAAACTTGTGTAAAAGCATAGATTGTGCAGATTTAAGTTTGATAATGATTTCTTGGAAAAAAGTGGCGCCACAAAGGGGTGATTTGTAAATAGCAATAAAGAAAAATTTATTACACAAAAAGGAGTTTTATAATATGCTGATAAAAATCAGCAGCTTTTTTAACTTTGTGTGTTAGATCTACTGTACTTAATTGTCAAAATATTTTGAATATGATACTTTTATTCTCATTTAATCAGAGTTATGGCTATTGTTACTCGGGTGAGAGATGTGGCCCCTTGGCTTCTTGTTAAGGGTTTCCTGTTGTCCATTATACCTGGATTTAGGTGTAACGCCTGTTATTAGATGTTCCTTATTACTCACGTAGGGTTCAATAGTCATGTCCATCAGCTGGAGTACAAGAACGGTAACTCCTATTTTGGTGTACAGATGAATTTGGACGTTTAGGATAGACACATTTCATTCCTAACTTAAAAGAAAGCAGTTATTTGTATACATATTGAAACAAATCAAATAAAATGATATTAAATAACAAAAACACTTTTAAAAAATCTGAAATACTTTCACAGATATTCTTTGTAAAACAAAATCCAGAGGCATCAAATTGTATATTACCGCATCTGTTATATGGGTTATTATCAAAATATGCAGACTTTTGAGAAATGTAAAACACAAGAATTTTTTTTAACAGCAAAAAATATTTTAATTGTCAAAAACACATTAAACAAACATTGAACTATAACATCTTAAAATTTGCAAACATTGGAATCTACCATCTGGTAGATATTTTAACAAAAAGTTAATGAACGGTATACATTTTGTCAGTGGTGTAACAATCATACAGTATAGGGAAAAAGTTTTAAATAAAATAATCTAACTGTTTTAAAATTATGGACATACAAATCATATCAACATACATATATATCAATTAAAAGATCAGTTTCAGATAATGGTAAGTATTTGACACATTTACACAGTGAAAACCATTACATTTGAGACAAAGTATTGATATCACTCTGTCAAATGTTTAATTCTAACAAAAAATAAAAACAACTGGACTTTAATTTTTAGCTGAACTTAATAAAATAAAGGACTTTTATTGCTGACATGTTTTCAAGTATACATATATCACTAGAATTTAAAAAATTGATGTATAAGTTACACCACTGATAATTATGTTTTACCACTGACATAAATGTTACACCACTGATCCAGCGATTATTAATGAGAGACATGTTTGTCAACAAATGAAAAAAAAAAGTAATTTCTATTTTGAATTACATTCAAAACATTACAACGTTGCATATAAATCAATGTTTTGAAGCCTAATTATTTCATTATCCAAACATTTAATTCATTAATTGGTACGCCATTTACAATCAATGTTACACCACTGTCATTCACACATTCTACGATGTTATCTTTTTTTACTAATGGTACCACATTCATCCACCTTATATCTTGTTCCCACTCTCTTTGGCTCATTAATCTCACACACAACATCATCCATACCAGCACTCATCAACTTCTCTAACTTTCTCCCCACCCTATGCATACATCTCACATACTCTTCCTCTTTGTCGTTATCTTTCACTAAACCTGGACATGGATGTCCATTGTACAATACAATAACATACTTGTTAAGCAAATGTTCTGGGTTTAGGTCGGTTTCATCAACCAATGTGGTGTTTTGTGGTACACGTTCATCTTTTTCTTCCTTCTCGCTTGCATTTTCTGTAATTTTTTCTGCATCTTTTGCATCATCATTTTCATTTTTGGTCTGTTCGTTACATGTGTCTTCAACTACCTTTGGTTTTTTTGTTTTCGTCATCTTTTGCCCTTGCCTTTTCTGCCAACCTCTTCTCTCTTTCCTGTTTTCTTTGGAACATTAGTCTCCATCTCTGTATTTCAATTGGTGTTGGTGATGGTGCTGTTGCAACTTCTATGGGAAGTACCGGAACAAAATGATTCGGTATCCAGTTCTTATCTCTCGTGTCCTTCCTTGTTGACGTCCACATCACATATTGTATTGTACCACTGCAAACATGTCTTGGCATTATCAAACGATGTATATCTCTTCGAACATTTGCATTTCCTCGTTGAGGATACACTGAAAAAAGAGGATTTCCAAGAATACTTGCTAATGCAAACACTTGCCAAATGCCAATGTAGCTCTAATCATTGCAGGCATTAATTACTTCATTCTGATATATTTCAGTGACAGTTTCTTTTTTAAGAAGAATGCCCGGGACATATTTTTCTAAATACATTGCAAATGCAACCGACAAGTCATTTATAATGCTATTTTCAGCAAGTCCTGCTCGGAGATGTTCATTTGACAAGTAAAGGTCCTTGTGCATGGCTAATTCAAATACCATACGAACTCTCATTTCCTGGCCATAATTCTCGTGTCCAAAACCCAAAACGCTTCCTGTATATGGCAAACAGTTCCCATCACCAGTCACAACAACTGGATAAATTACTGAGCTTTGTTCAACATCTGCTGGATAGGGATTCAAAACATCTTCATCTACAGACAATCCAGTGCTCAGAATAGATGGAGTTGACCTAAACATTTCAAACTCAGCTAACCTGTTTTCATGATTCATGCAGAATTTGCGGATCTCATCAAATGTTTTCAACTTTCCAAGAGTTAAAATAAGTCCTTGAGAAACGCTGATCTTAAACATGAATCAGATGGATTTCTCAAATCTTCTTTCACATCTTCACAAGATTCATTTCTCATAGACGCAGTTCTAACATCTTCGTCCTGCGCTTTTGAAACCAATGGGGCCTGTCTGGCCTTCTTATTTGGCTGTGTAGAAATATGTGTAGAGATTTGATTTTTCTTGAAAACAAACTTTTTTAATGCATGACCTTGATATTCATTTCCTGCAGTACATGTACAACTGACTTCTCAAGAGAAAATTTCTCCGAATTGGTCTGTGATGATCTGGTGTAGTCTCATTGTATTTGGGACTGCTTTGAGGAATGGCATTGCTTCTCTAATTACATCGATATTCTTTTGGGGGGGGGGGACATATTTTAGAGTGATATGTTCAAATTTTCATTTTGTAGAGTCTGTAGGAAAGATTTTGTATTTGGAATGTCGTTGGAGAACTTTGGCATTAGCAGTCCTTTTAAGAACCCCACCAATCCCATCTGGGGCTCCTTTGCCATATCCAGACTCATGGAAATTCTAGGTGGCATACTTAATTCCTCTTTTAGCAAGTTGAGGTAAAAGTTGCCTTTTTGTTTGTACTGTGTGACTGGACCATCGCTAAATATATGCAGAGTCTCAAGTGATTCATTTTCCCTCTGCATTTCATCGAGAACAGGACTAAGATAGGCCCACACAGCAGCTGGACTGTGATCCATGCTTTCAGAGACGGTACAAAATGATTTTACTTTGGAATCTTTTCCATTGTATGAAATACCTGTATGAAGTGTAATCTGAGCATGAGAGGCGCCAAAATGCATGCATTGAATCTCCTTCCCTAATTTGGTTTGGTAGTTGTCAGCAAAATCTATATGGATAAATCCTTCATTTTGCTTCAGATTCTCTTTCTGTTCTCTACAGTGAGTCAGTTGGTTCCAAATATTGAAGGAGTGTTGTTAATATCTAACCATTTGATCAATGCACGATTCCTTCTATCTGGTCTCCCAATGTGCCCCTTATCTCTTCCTTGGCAGTTATTACAACAGTTTTTTCCTCTCCCCTCACCAATGTTTCCTCCCGTATTGTAACCCACTGTTTCCAGGTAACAGCCTCATTGTGATCCACCTTTATATCCTCTCTCAAACAGCTCATGCACATCATGTTTTAGTATCACATGAAAATCTTTGTACCAATAGATGCAAACTGCTTGTATCTATGATGTCTCTTTTCAGTTAGGCGTCTGCCATAAGCTCTGTGTTTTCGTGTAATTTACATGCACATGTTTCTCTATCTGATTCTTTAGGGGCAATGACCAGAAGGGTTTACGTCTACAGAACTGTAGGTAATCTTTTCTTTTGTTTCAATTATGTAGACTTGCAGTCAACAAACGCTTTTGTTTTTTCATCTTACGGACAGTAATTGTCTGCTTTATTCCTGGTGTCATTCCGCTGTTTTAATCTTTTTCAAAGAAACTGTGTATATCTTGATCAAGTCTTCTTCTTTTTGGTCAAAAGATTCTGTTGACGTTCTGTTGCGGTATTGTGCATCCCCATGCATTTTCTTGTTTTTTTTAATAAGTCTGTATTTTCTCAGCACAGATGCGGGTGCAATTTCAGATGGAGATTTTTTGAATTTGTTGCTATACTTCTGATCTGAATATGAAAGGTGTTTTTATTAGTAAAACTTCAATATTTTTTAAGATATTGTAGGTTAAAGACGTACGCAGAATTTATTGACAGCATAAAAGCACTGATTTCGGACTACAAATAACAATTTGTTGTTAGTTAGAGCAATAAAATTGTCGATTTATGTCTTCAAACACACAGTTTTAGTTTTCTATAATACAGTAGTAGTGAATATTTTTCTTAAAACATTTTATTTTTCATACAAATTGACACTGACGGAAAAGGCTGCATATTTTGATAATGCAGCTTTTTATAGATACAAACAAATGCAAAAAAAAATAAAAATGAAATTCATATTAGAAATTAGTTGGGTTTTTTTTATTCGAAATACTCTAGCTGAATTTCCACTGATTTTCTATAGGAAAAATCCCAGAGGCATCAAATTGTTCAAGACATAGTGCATATATACTGATATAATTGTAACTGGTGTTTGTAACACGCGCGATACATCTTGTACATAAAGTTTGATTCTAATGAATGTTACGTGATGTTTTATTAAGAATTCTTTGTTAATTTCGTAATTTAATTGTTATTCAAGAAGGTTATAAAAGTGTCATTCGTTGTTAAATCCGGAACTAGTGCATCTACTTTGAGTTATAGAACAAGCAGGAAAAGTTGTTAACCATAATATGTTGGAAATTAGAGTTACCGCTCTTCCACGAGGATGAATGAAATCTTAGTTGTTCCTACGTACAGTTAATCGATCAACTCTTTCAAAAAATGTTGTCCAATTAATGCTAGCACCTGTCTACCAACACAGCGTGAACAATTCAATAAATCAATCGATTCTATCTGTTTTATACACGGGTAATTATGCCGCACGGAGAATGCTAATACAATAATCGAAGAAAATAAAATCCCATGCTTGTCAATTTATCTTCCAAAATATAGCTAGACGGAAACCAAGTGGAAAAAAAATCACATTAGAATTTGATTTCGCGCGAATGAATTTGAAAGTTTTGAGCCAAACTAATGGAGATTTTAATTTGAATGAAGTTATTATATGGAATCGATAAAAAAATTCTTAAACGTCTTCAAGACATTCAGTCAGTGTAAAACAATACAATATTTTTTTTAACGGGGCTTAATGGACTTTTCATATATAATTATTCTTAAATAATATGAAATAAATGAATTCTTCAATTTAACAAGATTAAATTGATTTTCATTTTGTCAAGTATGAACAATTCTGTATGGATTACAGCAGAATTTTTTTTTTTATAGAATTCGCACGGATTCCTTGTCGCTTTTACCATGAGTATTATTAAATGAGACAAGTGCCTTATCCAACATTAGTGGAAATATTTGAATTCACTTTTAGAATTAAGGTAAATTTTAATCTGGACATATATGTATTGCTTTATATTGTCACACGTAATTAAAGAAAAAGTTAAAGTTCTCTAATATTAAAAAAAAAAAAAAAACGAAAATATGTTGGCTCCTGGTTTCTGGGGACAAAAACTCTTGGTTTTGTTGGCAAATCTATTAATACATTACATTATAGTGGTCATATGTGAATAAATTATTTTCTACGCATTGTAATCAGGGCATATTTATGTAAACTAATATTGTTATATAATAGGATCATTGTTTTAAACTGCAGATGTTGTTATTTTGATAAAGATTTTTGTGATTAATATATGAAAGCAATTAAAAATGGTTTTTTATGGATTCGAACTTTAAAGAAAGGAGTTTGCAAGATATGACTATCACTGGAAAAAAAATGAGAACAATTACCTTTTTCCAATCTACGTACATGTACTTAAAGAAAGATGCAAACAATTAGCTCAGTATCTGACTAAAGTCCAACTTATGACGAACGTAGCATGAGTTCATTGGCAAAGAACAATGAAAATCTTATTAAAAACTACTTCGATTCAGAAGTTACATGCAAAGGAAATATATTATCAAGTTTTGGAAGACATAACGACAAACAGACAGACAGACAATGACAAAAACATTACGCTCCCGATATTCAAATCGTAGGGTGGGGGATTAAAGTTAAACCATATATACGAATTAGCAGAAAATTAATCAGAACCCAGCGTCTGAAAAGGTTAGAATCGTACAATTACAATCTTCATACCAGATTAAACACCCAAATCAAATTTATTTTTTTTGATTTAACTTTATCTTATATATAGCTTCAGACGAATTTCAAATCTTGGGAAAAGTTCAGTCACAGACAAATGTCACAGACTGAGTAAGTCTTTCTAGAAGCCAGGTAACCGCTCCCCAGAGACGCCATATCTAATCACCGCCGAAACCATATAAATCTTGAAGCACTGTACATCAAAATCAATATTTTTCAATCGTCTTAACAAATAAACCCAATTTTAACTGCCAAAAAAAAAAGATCAATAGGTCTTTTACATGCTTTTGAAATACACACACATATATATATATGACAAAATTATTTTCCAACAGTCCGTTGAAAATTCCAAAAAATCTCTCTCTCTCTCTCTCTCTCTCTCTCTCTCTCTCTCTCTCTCTCTCTCTCTCTCTCTCTCTCTCTCTCTCATGTGACGAATCTCTTAGATCCGTTTTTATTGTGACGGAAAGATTTCTGTTCGCTGGATGATATTGTTTAGGGTTTTAATAGTGATAACCGTTGGTCTGCAATCATTTATAATTCTTCTTGGAGCTAAAAGACGCTTCATACGGCGCGTAAAAGGCGATGAAACGTATTTATCAACTGACAAAATATCCAGAATACGGTAATTTTGTAAGAATGATAAATTCTACCAAACGGCATCAAAAACAAGATTGCTGCTCTCGTGATGGAGGGAAATGAATGGTCGATGTCACTTCTTTTCGCGTCGTCTCACCAAAGGCGGTATCGACTCCAGTGTTCCAGCTTCCACGGCCGCGGCGAACACAGCAGACGTTCAGTGTGGGCTATAACCGCACAAGTTCTACCGAAATCAGGAAAATCATAAAGGAACCACATTCCGCTTGTCTTAACTTCATTCAAATTATGGAAAAGTTTATACGTTAACTTCATTAAAAAAATATATTGGGGATGTTTAGAAGTTGCCCAACTCCTTTGTGTTTCTTAATTCCTCACTTCTAGATTTTTTTTTAATTTTATGTCATATTTATTTGTATCCTTATTTGTATCAATATTGATATATACACGTACATTGTATCTCTAATAGAAATACTGTATACCGTATACTAATTGTTTGGTCGATTCTGTTTTGCCCCCTTAAAATACTGGGAGGGGGGCTTTAATTTGATAGTAGCATGTATTTATTATGGTTGGTATTATCTCAAATTGAAAAAAAAAATAGTTTATTTTCATTTCAAATTAAAAATATTAAAATAACTTGAACTAATGACAATTAGCCTTAATTAGGTTAAACAAAGTGCGGGTTATGAGACCTTAGAGTTATATTCCTAATTTTGATATTTTAGATAATGTAGATTATTTTTGAATTAACCAGTTCTGTATATAAAAGAAACTTAACAATATAAATATAATGCGAAATGGAAATATTTCCCCCGATTTTCTCTGTAAACGAAAATATAAATTTCTTACCCTAAGTTAGTTTTGTGGCAAATAAAAACAAAAAATCCCAAAATATACAAATTTACAAAGTCAATGAATAATAAAAGAATTGAAACTGCTAAAAAAAACCTCTCAAGTAACCAGTAATCTCTTCAATATCCTGGTATTTTGGTGTTATGCTATTTTGTTTTTGCAAGGCATGTTTCGCCCTGAAGCACGCGTGCATGTGTGTGAATGTTTACGCTGCCGCGTGCTACATCTATCATTCGCGCTGTGTTTGAGGAAGTTTTTGTAAAATAAATACGTTATTGAAAGGTTAGAATCAATCACGTTTCCTCCAATTCTCAAGAACAGACTAATGTAGTCGATATTTAGTTCTAATGAATTCTCAAACTGCCAGGAGATTGGGAACACGTCGGAAATGTGTTTATTTAAAATTCTACAAAGTGAAGTTTTCGGTATTTGGTGATAATGAAAATAAAAACAAATGCGATTTACGGTGGGTTTTTTCTTTACTATGCGCAGGAGCCAAAGAAATGTGTTCAGTTAGCCGAAGTACATGTACGCAATATTTTTTTCTTCGGTGGTACTAGTTTTTGTACAGTTTGACACTTTCTTTTAACCACAATAAATTCCTGAATACCAGATGTACTATGCTAAAAATTAAATTAAGTGTCTTGGTGTCAGCAGTAACATATGAAATGTACATTATAAAATATACATATCAGCCACCGAAGGCTTTAGTGAACTTTGTAATTGTTTAAAAATATGTTTAATTTTAAAATCCTTTTTTTTAAATTTAAATTTTTAATTACTTGTTTTAATCCCCCCTCAAGGTGTTCAATTAAGGTTGTTTGCAATTATAGATTGAAGTATTTCATTGAGTAATTGGTTTACTAAAACTGCATATATTTTCAAAAGTACGCATTTTTAAATGTTATTTTAATCATTAGATTCGGTTTATATATATTCTTTTCTTTTCCAAGACAACAAACTTGATTTAACGCTCTTAGTTACATGTACATGTATATCGTAATTAAGTTTTCATATTTTTAAGGTGTAATCTATCTATATTTACATTAATCTCTATACAGAGAAAATAAAAGATGAATTAATTTTTAGTTTGTTTTTTTGTTGAGTTTAATATTGTAGTTATTGTCTTACATATATTTTCAAAGAAAATTAAACATTTTAAAGTTTACTCGCAATATCAACAAAAACCGTTATTTTAATTTCAGCTAAAAAGAGTATGTTGAGGGAAATAATTATTTTTATCAGTACATCAAGGGCAGCGTACTAAACCAGTTTTTCTTGTCATTTTAATTATGTTTGCAGAAAACAAATACTAAACTCGTCTTCTGTTGGCTCTTTATAAACAAACTTTGGTGCACACTTAACAAGCAGAATAACCTACCGGTACTATATATATACATTTTGTAAGAATTAAGTCCATCAATTAATCGTCACTGATAATAATAAACTAGTGACACTCATGATACTGCTGTCGTGTAGGGAGTTCATTTCTAACCCAGGGTTCCCCTGACAAGTTTACACGGTCTGTGAATGCCTGACATACGTACATTATATCTACATTAACTGACACAGCGAGGAAACTGTTATCAACCCGACTCTACCAAGTCCCAATGTCTAATTTTTCTTTGCCGAAATTTAAAAAAAAATTCTTGAGAAAGATCTTTAAAAAAAAAATAGGGCAGGTGAGACAGCGATTTATCTCAATAAATAATAATTGCTACATTCCAATATTTCACAGTCACCATTAATATCCTTGAAGTTTTGTCAAAGAGGACTGAGAATCGCTCAATGGGAATCTAATTGCTCATGAAAAGAACCGCTTGTCTTTTGGATGAAGTTGAAAAATGTGTACATTAATAATCCGGGTCCCCCCTGACAGTCCCTCCCCAGAAATATCTGACCAAACAATGACCCAGCTGTCCCCCTGACCTCCCCCAGGCGATGGTCAGCTCCGGAGGCGATTGGAGGAGGGAGAGATAGCGCCGGCCTGTAATGAAATGATTATTACTAACTACTGAGGGGATATAACGGAACAGCACGCGGTCGTTCGCCCCCTGTTTGCTGCAGTTTGTCATGTTTTTCTATATTCCGTGTATTTGTTTTCGGCAAAACAATCGCCATCTCCAAGAAGTTTTTCAATAAATTATGAAACTCTTAAAGAAAATAAAACTTTAATAATAAGTGTTTAAAAGATTGAATGTTTATGACGAACAAAATATCAATGAATTATTATCTATTTAATTTTTCCCCCTTAATTTTGATATTTTTTCAAGTTTAACTTTAATTTTATCACTAAACTTTCTTTAATTGACGGTCTTTTTTGAAACAAGCGATTAAATCTTTTAATTTAATTTGATTTCATGATCTACAAAAAAATGTAGTGAACTCTCGTCTGATTTTTCTCTACATCATTTCACTGTATTATACGTGTAATAACCGACACAGTCTTGTTAATTTAATTAAAAGAATGTGTCAGAAAGGACGATGAACTTG
The DNA here is from genome assembly GCF_025612915.1 of Magallana angulata. Classification (NCBI taxonomy): domain Eukaryota; kingdom Metazoa; phylum Mollusca; class Bivalvia; order Ostreida; family Ostreidae; genus Magallana; species Magallana angulata. The sequence goes on along the minus strand of NC_069111.1, from coordinate 3,418,778 downwards.
TTTAACAAGTTGTAAGAGAGTAAAGAAGTATATCAACAAATCCAACTAAAATTAAATTTTATTTGCTTTAAATAAAAAAAATATACATTGCAGCTTTAGTATCGTATTTCTGCACTGTTATTCCCTGAATTCAAACTGCTTCGAGCGGGAAATCAATTTGAGAATTTGAGTTTTTGAGTTGTTAAATGATTAATTATACATAGTTTTTTATCTTGCAGGTATTAATTGTATTAGTTTTTAAAATGAAAAAATAAACAAGAAAAATATATATTAATTAAATTACGAATAATAACCAGTTGACTCGCTGGGAGGATTTCGGTCCACGACAAAGACAAAAAAAAGTTGTCTTCAAAAACCCTTTGAAGACGAGCTAGAACTAGAAAGGCGCATGTTTGTCTTTGAATACAGACTAGAAAAACAAATCACCTACATGTTTTTCCTCCGAGTTGGGACTGGACAGACAGCTTTGGCGATCGGAGTTCATTAATCAGTAGATTTGAACGAGATAATCCCGGGGTCGGGATGTACCGCCCGTGGGGTAGGGACCGCGCGCCGAGACATGTAATTTGTCATGTTTTGCGTGCCCCAATGTGTTTCCTTGTTTTTGTGTAATGTGGAATTTAAAAAAAAACAAATTTTTATGGCCTTTTTGACCACTTCGTACAAATTTTTATGGCCCTTTTTTATTGCAGGAATTATCGTTTACAAATTGGTCGACTGAATACACTACATTAAATGTCACACGAATGATTGGTGCTCCAGCATGTATTTCCTTAATCCTAATAAATTGTCCGTTGGTATATTTTCTTTGAGAAACGGGTCTTAAGTAAATAATCTTATCTTATTATTTCAATCATGCTACATGTAGGTTCTTATTTTCATTTTTCGACCGAATGAACTTTTCAAGATTATAGCACGTTACAGTTTTTAGATTAATTGAAATAAAACTATACTTTTATTGAGGTATATTTCTTATTTTCGAAAATTATGCATTACTTTGTATTCAGATTAATCCCAAATACATAAGCCTAATTTCACAATGAAATTGATTTAGAAAAAGTGAATAAATCTTGATTTACTCTACAATCGGGTTCAGCATTGATTTGAGGACGGTATTTATCGGATGCTCATTATCATTTAAGGAATCTGTTCCTCGCTTTAGTTCGCCAATAAAATGAAGTTCCAGTATATAAATCTGCACCAGTAACATCTACGCGCTATTTGATTTAATGTCTGTTGTGTGCACATATGGATGGATGTGCAAACTTGATAGAGAGGCTGCCATGGGTCCAGATTCCCCTGACATCCCTACTCTGTGGGTAACACCTGAGTCTGTAACATTTGTGGCGTACCAGCCCTGTAATTTATCTCCCTTTCAATTATATACAACCTGTGTATGATTCCTAATAAATCACGGCAATGTTGTATGAAATACGTTGTATTTCTCCGAATTCTTAGATTCATAGAAATACGAAATTTTATTCAATAATAATTTCTACTTATTCCTGCATGTCAAATTAATTCCCTTTAACAAATTACATAATGAGCAAATCTTTTTTTCAAATGCGTTTTCAAAACACTGACACAAAATGTATATGCATATAATGCACCAGCATGAAAAAACACCACAATATCGGAAATGATTTTATACTTACTTCCATATATTCTTGGTTGATCTAAATTTATGTTTTCCTTTGCGTCAATTAATGAACTATATTGAAATCAATAAATTCAATTAAATTCTTTAATATATATTGATAATGATATGCATCATCAGTTTAACTAAGTGTTTTGTGATTTTTCTAAAGTACGAACTATTTCATGTATCTAATCAATATTAGCTGCTATGTCCTTTTCGCAAGAAGAAATGAAATGTTTTTATGTTCTTTTAAAATTTTTAACTTAGTCTTAATAATTATGTAAATGTGTCTGCCATTCAAATAGAATATGCCCGCTTATTATTATGAAATTAAACTCATTTTTGAAAAGTCGGATTTTTTGGTCTTTATAATTATTAAAAAGCTAAGATATAGCATGTGATAACGTAAAAACTATATCAAAAAAGGTATATGTTATGTTTTTATTCTGAAAAATATTTTTTTTTAAAAAATAAATACATTTTGTAATTATTTACCAAACCATGTAAGAAAAAATAATATTGTTAAGGCAGAGCTACATAAATTACTTTTAAATTCTAAGAATACATAAATGTCGAGTTAATTATTAGGGAAAATATTCCCGAATTTTTCGATGTTGAGTTATATAAATTACTTTTAAATTCCAAGAATATATTAATGTCGAGTTTATTATTAGGAAAATATCCCCGAATTTCTCGTTGCTGTAATACACACACCGAATTCTCCAAACCTGTTTTTGTTTGATGTTTTCCGACAGGATAAAACTATTTATCATGATCTTAAATCCGTTTCCTAAAAACATGATGTTAAATAAGATTTACCCCAAGATCCTGATTATTACAACGGGTTTTCGGTATTACAATATACTTGTTATTAGATAAAAATATTTTAATAGCTGTACATAGCCATAGGCCAGTGGCGGTACGTCAACATTTCAGCGTTCTGCTTGAGCGGGCTGGGAGAGTACACCCATTGGCTATACAAAACCACGTGACAAAATGATATAGAAAGATGGGAGGGCTAGCAAGTGAAACTAGAATATGTGTAGTAACGAGTTGGAATTATTTACAACCAATTCGGTGAAAATTAATGGCCATGAGTTCGTTTTTGATGACTTCGGTTCAATATACAGAACCAAAGTTTCCCCCTGCCGACGAGTTTTCCCAACAAAGTTATATTCCAAATCATGGAACAGATTACTATAGAAGTAATTATCAGACACATTACGGATATCCCGATCCGAGGAGGTTTGACGATGACAAATATACCCCGAATCAGTACGGAGGATGTACCAGCAACGCACCTGTTTCTCCGCCACAACCCTCACCCCCTGTCTCCAATCACGGCGGGGGTGGAGGGGGAGGGGGGACGATGAACGGATTCGCGTCCTCACAATCCTCCACTCCCAGCCCCCCGCCCGTCCCCTCCCCAGATGAAAATTCCTCACCCCTGTCACAGAGTTCCTGTGCTCAGCAGCAGTCAGACGGACAGCCGGTTATCTACCCCTGGATGAAGAAAAGTCAGGGAAACAACCCAGGTAATATATAACTACAATCTTGGTCCTAATTATTCTGTTTGCTTTCTTTTTATTTTTTCTCTTTCGCGTGCAATGTGTCAAACGTCTGATGTCTGATTTACATTCGGTGTTTTTGGTAGTTGGGGCTCCTGTAAACACAGACGGCATAATGTTATTAATAATTTATTCGTTATGATTACGAAATATTCGCTCTGTTTGGTTCGGAGAGTTAATATCGGGACAATACCGCGTAAATGGGGTTATGTTACAGATTCTACCTGTTCTTTAGTTAAAAAAAGGAATTAGAGGGAATAATAAAATCACCCATAGTTATTTAGAGAGGAATAAACCCATCAGACAATAATATAGATTATTGTAGTAAGGTTTTCCAGCGATGCTCGCGTGCCGAAACGATCTATCATAACACAAAACTATCATAATGGCTACAAATTGCCTATAAACTGGAATTAAGAAGCATCTTCTCACCTCCAGGTTTAATGGGGAGCTATTATGGCCAATAACCATCGTAATAAATCACTGGTAATCACAATACAAAACCCCGTGTAGCACGCTCGGTGGAGGGCCTCTGTTCCGGGTGTTAGAACCACTGTAATGGATTAACTTTTTCACAGGACTAAAATTTCACGCACTCAATTAAAACTCAATATTCTGAGAACGTTCTGTTATAAGAGGGCAAAGTATATAATAGAAGGAGGCCTGTAACCATAAATGCGTCAAGGAGCGGTCTCTATGTCTATCTGGCATCACCCTCACAACCTTACCCTCGTAAAAAAACTACAGTTCAATTACAAAATACATCTGTGTATATCTTGGCCTATTCAGGCAATGTCAGAAACTTGTCATGGGGTTTTTTTTCAGGCTCTGAGTGCAGTGCTCTGTTGTACTTTGTTACCCCCAGTATTTCTTTCCCTCTCCCCAGCATCTTGTGTTATTAAGCCTGATTAATTGTAAATTTCATCACTCATGTTTTCGGATTAAATTGAAATTCCTATCAAGTGTTAAAAGATATTTTCTGCCCCGCATGTTCAGACATTTTTTAAGTGCATCTTCTGACATTTTCCGGCATAGCATTTTTTGAATATCGATTTTCCTCCAAAATCTCCCGACATGTCGACAAAACTTCAACCAACCTTTCAATTAGTTTTTGGATTTTTGACATTTCAATTTAACATTCATTGAAAACCTTTAAAAATGTTTAAAATGAAGGATGTATCTGATATAAATTCATGAACTTCTGCAATTTTTATATGTTTGAGAAAGAGAGAAATGTTGGCATTTTGATAGCGAGACACTAAAAATCTTTGGTGAGTATCTTAGGTATTAAACGAATAAAATTATATTGTACAAAATGCTATTCCACATGTCAGCGTGTTAAGATTTATGAAGATATTCCTCCATTATAAACGTCATCTTTGGATATTTTACAGTCTCCGTCCTGTGTCAGCGGTCTAGTAATTAGGTCACGGTCCGGGGAGTGGGGATAGGGGCATAAATTAACTCAACCCACAAATCCACTAAAATCGCTCTCCTTTGGGTGAAAAAACAAAACACAAAAACACGGATCAAATTAAAAAAAAAAATAAAAAAAACTTATTTTAAAAAAAATTAATAAATAAAATAGTTCATTAAAACTACATCATTGTACGACATCAGATACTAGTAACCTAATTATTAAACTTGCCATAATACATCACAAAGTTTTCTCTTTCAACATTAATTCATCCGAAGGTCATTTTAATATTAATCAGTATGTATCAAATTCCGTTGTCAGTTTTCATTATGAATAAAAGAAATGAAATACACATGTCAATTAATCCTTCATGTGGTAAAAACATAATTATGTTTCAGTAATGATCTCAAAAGTGCAGCGTTATTAATTGTAACCGGGCTATTAACATTCAGCTAATTGTTTACAACGAGATTCAATAGTACAAACGTCAATTCAGCTTACGAAATATTTTTTTTTAATTTTACTGTTCCTTTTAAAGTAAATTACTGGGCAATATAAAACAACGGTTTGAAATTTTCCCCTGTTTTAATATCAATTTAAAATTTTGAAATCTTATCCACGAGTTTCTCTATCGCGTATTAGTACGAGAAAAGAATGAAATAATTCAACAACATATTAAGCTAGGCCTATAGGGTATGTTTAATACATGAACAAAGTAAATGGAAATTAAATACGAATTTTGTTTAACATAATCGAAGCAACTTCGATATTGTTCATTATTTGAAATGGTCAGAATCCCGAGTCTTAACACTGATGGAAATGGACGTACGTAGAAAATTTACAGAAGTTCTTGTCATTTTTACAAGACTCACGACTAAATATAACTGTCAAGTTTTAAGTTAGATTTCGTGTTTTCCGCTGTTTATGAATACAAGGTCACCCTTCCCAGCGACCTCTTAGCTTGTAATTTCTGAAACGAGTAACAACAAAAATAGGGTTCTGTTCGGTGAATAAATTTCACACATAACTTTCTAAAATGCGGAAACCGAAGCAATCGATCCATGTAAAAAAAATACTTTACATAAAATAAAAGAATGGAAACATGGGAGAACATATGTGTGTCTTGAACAAATATCTTAAAAATTATTCGATTAATAAAAGAAAAAAAATATTTTACATGGATTAAATGATTGAAAATAATGTTTGAATTAAATTGGTTGTTAATTCCTACATTTATGCGACCGAATTTTTTTTTTATTTATTTGGAAAGGGAGATTTCAAGTCTAATCATCCTGTAATTGTCTTTGTTTTTAGTAAATATTTAGTAAGAAAACCATCCCTTTATTCGTGTTGAAATTTCTTGGAAATGTACCATGGTCGTGTACAGAAAAAGTTTACAGCAAATTGAACTCGGTCTACGACATATATTTACGTAACATCGACATTTGTATTCAGAATGTTATTTCCCGGATTTCCGTGATCCGTCTGGTTCGCTTTCGGTATTTACCCCGCTATTTCTTGGTACAAAGGTGCTGACTGTATATGTCACTCGTCCACAAATTGTTTTCTCGCTGTCACTATCAAAATTCATATATTTACGTACACAACCAGTTTTTGCCGCCTAATTGATATGCGACAACAGCCAACCCATGGCGACGTTCTAATTGTTTTGAATTAAGTTTTATTGCACTTTAAAAATTCAATCTGAATTCAATTAAAATCTTAATGCCAAATAAACACCATGCACATATTTGTCCGATGAAAAATTTGAATTCATGTATTACAAGATTTGTATTAGAGAGTATTTAATATAAAATGAATAAATTTATTGTTTTAATGAGAAAAAATATTATAATTTTCATTTTTTTTTCGTTTCAGGAAATAATTTGGTTTCGGAATCAAAAAGGAATCGAACCGCCTACACAAGACATCAGATTTTAGAGTTGGAGAAGGAATTCCATTTCAATCGTTACTTGACGCGGAGGCGGCGAATTGAAATCGCCCATACCTTGTGTTTGTCCGAACGACAAATAAAAATCTGGTTTCAGAACCGGAGAATGAAATGGAAAAAAGAACATAAACTACCGAACACAAAAACAAGACTCATGGAAGCCGGAACTGGGCTTCTTGATCCGACTCACCATTTTACTCATATGTTGGGACATCCGGATTTAACTCAGATCTAGTCATTACTGTGTTCATTAACTATAACGCCATCAGTTCAAAGGAAACTTTATAAATCCAGTGTGACTGTGTAGTGTATGAATGTGCTGAACATACCAAAGATTTACTGATTGCCGAGAAAATCCGGACTTTATCCTCCCCTGAAGTGTTTGTTGATACTGCAGCTTTGCTGTACAAATAGCATAATAATTTATACAATTTGTGTTTCAATATTCCCTAAGGACACAAATTATTGAGAGTCAACTGACAGAGTTGGACAGGTGCTTGAAGACTGCAGATTGTCCTGAATATATAACACTATACTAGTGTTCTCGCTGAGAGAGTTCGTGTATTAGTATATCCAATTAATTAACAAATTAATTAACAAATCCGTTTTGTTAAGTATTACTACAAACCAAAGAAATGCCTCTGTTTTTTGTTTATTTATATATTTTGTAAATATTGTTGTTGTATAGATATTATTTTATATCAGATCTGAGGTGTGTATGCTACACTTCTTTGTGGTTAACACATGAGGTTAGTACACACCATTTTCCCCTCGATATTCCGTAACATTCAGAATTATCGCGTTTGACTGTCTAAACAGGAGTAAAATTAATATGGACTCAATGCAACTGGATATTAATCGAAAGATTATAATCCAAAAAAATTTTGATTTGGTTAAAGAAAAACATATTTTTTTAAAAATCAAAATCACTTATAAAATTAATAATGTTTGGTACGTTTTTCGGCTTTTATTGGTGACAATCTTGTGTGTGCTAATAAATAATGAATGTTAAATTATGGATTTTTTTTTACGAATTCATCAATGTCATTCTTTTTTCCACTTATTGTTATTACTGAACTTAGAATTTAAGTCCATCTTTTAAAGTAAACAAAATCTGTTTTATATAGCGCGTCTTGTATCCCCAAGATTTACCAACAGTGATACCACCAAAGTCACTGTTCAATTTGTGACCGATATATTCATTTTAAGAAGTGAATAAAGCCATGTTTTTTATAATGCATCTGTTTTGTGTGTGATTTATGCTGATATAGAAGCTGCAAAATGATGTAGAGAATTTTTATTGCCAAAAATATATTATAACGTTCATTCCTTTAAAAAAAATTCAATATGGCCCAGTAGATCATCACAGAACTTTGATGATACGTACCGTGCTTCTGTCACATCATGACGAAATCTGAGCCGGTGTCATGAGTCAGATTAAACAAGAATGGATATTTTCTGCCAGGCAATGGAACATGTATATGATTCTACCCCGCTGGTGCGCTCGGTGTAGCAAGCCTGTGTCTAGTTCTCCAAGATATGAAAGCCTCGCTAGCAGTTCTTCGGGACGTCTCTTGAGTGATGGAAAACACACTCGGTTCTCCGCTACTCCAGTATTTTTTACAAGACTCATTTAGCAGCCTGATGGATGTTTTGTATATATCAACTTGACGTTGGTGCCGCATAATTATGTAATAGAAACCAAATTTTTAAATAGTTCATCTCAGCAATCGACTTCTGTCTTTCGTTGGAATCTAGTACTAAGTCATGCTTCAATTACGACCCCTCTTTACCTCTGTTGCTTTAAAGTCTCAGTTTTCTGGTATAATGTATTCTAAGTGAATTCAATCATGGTCAATTATGTGACATGTCAATATTGCTTCTTTACAAGGCAAGATTAGGTCTGATTTTGCGGTGTCATTTTTATAATGTAATCTCGTTAGCGGTTCGGTCTCGCTTGTGTTTTATGTTCTCCACCGACTTTTATTGGTGTGTTTTCTCCAAGTTTTTTTTCTTTTGCAATGCTCATCACAATTATGTATCGCTTTTTGTTATCTTGTTCTTATTCAAAAAAGACATTCAACGATTTCGTGCGAAAATTCACATTCCCGAGTTCGTGTCTGCAGCTCTGCATGTAGAATCCTGGAAGCAGATCAGAAAAGGGTACGGGGAAAGGGAAAAAGTTCTCAAGAGATACTTCAACGAGCAGGTGGCGATGAACCTCTTTGTTGTTGTTGGTTTTTTTTAAATCATGCAATGATAAGCAACAGCTTTATATAATTCTGGGTCCATTTAATTGATTTATATCCACCCTGTCATCGTCATTTATTTTCTCGGAATCGTATTCCTTATTATTCTGTTTGACACAATGTTGCGAGCCTTGTCTTACCAATGAGTGGATGTTTCAGCTTCCACTGATACCAGATCCAGAATAAGGCGCCAGTCCGCGCGTGACTTAATAAATCATGGCGGTGATCAGGTAGTTTCTTTGTTTACCTGTGTTTTGTAAATAAATCATCTCACCCTCTGCTGTATCATGTAAGCTGACCCGGCCACTTGTACAACAATACAGATCGCAGACACAGATTTTGTCAGAGGACTCAATCAGAATAGGCTCAATTTGCAGACAGGTTCTTTAGAATTGGAGCCGGTCCGGAAATCCAAAACAGGACCGATCGGCCACAATTAGAAGAAAGTGACACGTCGCGGGTTTTTAAAACTCTCCATCTTTTTTTTCCTCTGCGTGAGATACATATTTTGGATTTAAATGGAGTTAATATCGGCTAGAGATCTATAAAGATCAGCCATTCTGGTTCAAAAGGGGTGCCAACGCGCGACAAAAACTATCACTAAATTTAAACTGATATAGTAATTATGTAAAGGTATCCTCAACAAACTTGAATCTGATGTGTCGGGTTTATCATTCAATGAAAGCGCAAAGCCGACTAATTGCTGAGCATCTGAGTCAAAATTACACTGAAGTATTTCTTCGTGAAATATAATATTATACTATAAGATGTACATGAAAGTAATAATTAACTGTTATTTGGTAGTACAGACCTAGTGGCACTATTTTGATATTAATACTTTTTGCAAATGTGCGAGACATCTAAATATCTGCTAAATTTAGAGTACAATTAATGACGCAGAAATGAAAAAAAAATCTATGTGGATTTTTATATTTTTTTTAAACAATAAAAAATTAATTTATTGATTTAATTTTCTACAGTTAGTAAAAAAATTAATTTTCTCTCTTTTCTTTTGACATCACACGCGAAGACATGTCATATTTTTTTTCCATTTGCTTTATTATTAATAACACACGATCGAGAGATTCTCTTTTTACATTTCGTAACAAGGTTTCTTGATGTCAACAACTAGTTATCATATTGACGAAACAGGACTAAAATAGTCATGTTGTCAGCGTTTTAACACGTACAGTTTAAGATTACTCATCGCTCAAATGTATTTGTTACATACAATTTTTCTTTGCCAACTGACTTACGTACATGTATGCGGCCAGTCATTATTACATTAGTACATGCATATACATGTATTAATAAAATTTAAAAAAAACTACAACCAGAATCCCCTTGTATTGTACATGTACTAGTTTTGGAAACTTTACAAGTACATGTACATATGTTGACGATAACAAAAATGTACGGATTAGATTAAAAAATATTTTGTTTGAGTACACATATACAGTGATGTATCTAGAGTGTCGTTTCCGAGATCAAAATCAAAATGATGCAATTTTGCATTGTATAAAAAAACATTGTTATTCGGGCCTCATCCCTTCTCATATATTAATATGCGCACCAGGTCATCAGGTTAATTTAATTTCCTACAGGGAAAAATCGGAATACTGTACACGGATATCCTACGATACGGGTTCAGTGTTTTAGTTCTGCCTGAAGCAGTTCATTATGGACAGGCTTGAAAGACGTCAAAAAGCCTAATGAATAACTCCAAGTTTTTTGTGTCTAAATGTTTATCAATATGTCAATTGTTTAGCAACAATTTGTCAACGGTTGTAGGCCGCAAACACGAGTGCAACTGAACATCGCTGACGTAAAGAACTACATCTATGCAAGTATTTCCTTGGGATGGACTAAGACTGTGGTTCCAGCTTGCTACACAGTATTCTGAAACCTCACCGCATTGAATAAAGGTTAATTGAGTTTTGAATTTTAATAAGTATTTATATATGCAGGTGTCGATAACGATTTTGCTTCCTCTTCTCATATGAGTACAAAATATTTAAAACGAAAATATAAACTTACACAACGTAAACGTGTAAACAAAGGTTTTCTATTTTCAGGAAAGTGTGTTGTCCTGTTAATGACGTAATACGTAAAGCCACACGTGTAAACATGACAAAAACAATGTGTGAATTGTTTTGCCTGTTTTCGAAGTTCATAATATTAGAAAACCAAATTTAAAAGGGGGGGAGGGGGGTCGATGAAAAAAAAGATTGTTTCCTTTATATTTCAACGTATGACTATGTCACGTGTGCTCATTATGAACTTACACTCTGTAAGAGGGGAAGTTAGAAAATTCACAAGAAATTGGGTGTTCCCCAGAATTTAACACACATAAATAAGGTTGAGAAACTAAACTACAGATGCGCAATTCTTACATCGAGATTTGTTTTCTTAGAATCATTATGGTACATTCCCCTTATAAGATACACCTTCAAAATGCTAAAAAAAGAAATAAAGATAAAAACCACATACAAAACCAAAGTTAAGTCACCAGGCTTGTTTTTCTGTCACTGATTAACTTACGGCCTAGAAGAATATGTAAATACATATTATGTATGTAAGTTATAGGCTTTTTATTTTATTTTTTAATTTCCGTACATGGATTTCTAAATAGAGTTTAACATTTATTTGAACACTACAGAAATCGCTACATTAGTATATAAATGTGCAAGGTTTTTTTTTTTGTTCGAACTAAGGCAGCTAGATGTCACGAGTAATGGAAACACCATTTCAGATACTTTGTTGTTGTTTTTTTTATTTTTCATTTATTTATCTAATTCTTCACTTTCTCTGAACTGTGTTACATTATGGCATCGACGATCAGCTCCAGAAATGGTCATGATACAATTTCATTCTTCCTATAACTACTTCTTATGATTTTACGCGTGTTTCCAGCTAAAATATACACAAGCAAGCAACAACACTATGTATTTGGGAATCGATTTGAGTTAAATGTCTTAATAAAATTTCCCCTAGATTTCAATTCTGTAATCATGATAATATTTGCCTTGCAAGAAAAAACCCTAACATGTCGATTTCTATTTTCAGATTTTGAGGTCGCGTGACTTAAATGTAATGATAGAAAGAGTTCACATTGACACGTGACCTTCGTGTAGACACGAAAGCTTACATCTATTTATAGGTACAAACAGTTCACCGAATTCAAAATGCGTCCTTCAACATGGTCGGTATCAAATCATTAAGAATGTAGCATATTATACATTTCTAACTGTGATAATTTGAGAAACGGGAAAATGACAAGTGAAGGTTCACATATCACTAGTCTAAATAATGATAATAAAATCTATATACAATGGTTAGTTCCTGAGCTCTATATATGGCATTAGATTAGATTTAAAGAATTGAGTTAAAAGTATTTGCATATTGCGGTAGGATCGTAACATTTAATAGAAACGGTATAATTAATTCTTCATACTTCAATGACGAGATATTTGTAAAGAATACAGGCTCGGACTTTTAGGGAACATGGGAAAGTGAAGGAATCCATTGAAGATGATAACGGCCATAGTACACCCTATTTCTTAAAACAATTGTTGTACGCTAACTCGAACATGACAACAGCCTTAGTATATCTTATATCTTATTTTATAATAAAGATCAATTATAATACATAAATAAACCATGTTCTGAATGTACGTATATACAGTAAAAGGCGAACTATAAGTAAAAAAAAAAACGCCGTCGTACTTATTATATGTTTTTTATTCCAATATCATAAGTCTTTTCTGGCAACTTTTTGCTCATAAAGGGTACAATTAAAAAGCGAAATTCAAAATTATTTCGTTTACATTGAAAATTCAGTATATTTTATATACAAGTCAAAATTGTACTTATTGTTGACTAAGATCCTGCTTTATACTTCGGAACAGACAGAGTATCCCTGCACTGTTATAAAATGCAAACCTGAAAGTACAATAAAGTGATGTTTGTACACCTCAATTGGTTTTTTTTAAATTAAACATAAATATTTCATCGAAAATCCAGAGGGACAGAATTTTATATCTGAGCAATATGAATATTTCATTTTCTTTTATTTTTGGAATGAGCAAAAAACTAATATGCTTAAAAATTTATTATGAAAATTAATGCAAATCTATTGGTAAAAAATTGTGTCTCCGTAGTACTAAAGAGTCAAGGTCACTTGAGGCGCTCAATGCCGGAAGTCCATCTTCTGTAGAGAGATTTACATTTGTACTGTTCGGAAATGCTTATTGACGCCATTTGTCATTTCTCTTTGTACTTTTTCCCCGGCGCTGCTCGCCATCTATTTTTTTAATATCGTGTCTATTTGCACAAATTATGCATCAGTTTTACATAGATAGCCATTAATCAGTTTCATTTTTGTTTTAAATGACATATAGCCACAAAACCTCGTCATAATGGTTTAGACCACCTTTGATGTCCTTTGTTTTGGACGAATGGCACAGTTAGTTTGAACTTTTGAAATTCAGTAAGCGAAGTAAAGAAATTTTATTGTTTTTTTTATCCTATTGTACAACTGTAACTCCACCAATTGCCAATGGTTTAGTGTACGGACCAGTTCAAGCACATTTAAGAACTAATAATGATCGACCAATTAAGTTTTGGTTTTTAGTTGTTTATCGCTAGTTTATGCATCATATATGTTTCCTTAGGAGATAGAAAGTCCTGATGATAGCAGCCTTCTACAACATGTAATTTTTGCAAAACCAAAATAGGTGGAATAAAAAAACTATAATCATTGTTTCCAAGGAAAATATGTATCTATTCTCAGTGTCAGATTAATATGACATTACAAATACTACGATTACTTAACTTTAATGTGCTAACAGGGATTTTAAAAGATATGGAAAAGGAAAAGATTCTCACCAAGTTTAAACTAGAAGTACATATACAACGTACTTACTATGTAGCCTCGAATTGAATCTGATTCGTGTTGACTTTAAATCTATTAGAAATATTCGGATGAGAAAAAAACCCCGACAAAAACAATTTTATAAGAATACGTGTCTGTCGTTAACAAATTTTCAAACACCCATATATTTGACACATTTGCCACAGCAATTTAGCTATATTTGTATTCAAATTTCTTCGCCATACATGTATATGCATTCGGAAGTCTCATGAGTTTACAATATATACATGTTTTAGAGCTATATACTGAGTTAAACATGTAGTAGATTTATATCCCGAGTTATGTCGGAAGTGCCATGAGGAATTATGAAATTGTTGGATTTTTAAAACTCTTTCTACTACAGCAGGTTTTTTTTTCAAATGTTAATATATAATTCTGGCTATTCAAGAAAAAGCTGTTACGTCATTTTCTCAAATAAACGTAATGAATGTTGTTACATTGAGGGTAAATATATGTATGTCCCCATTCTATCGTTAGACCGAGTCCAGAGGACACTCCCATTCAACGATATAATATTCTGAACACTCATTGAAAGTAATGACGTGTAATGGCGATAAATACGAATTGGAATTCAATTAATGTACTATATGAACATAAATTTAATTATAGGAAAAGGTCTAAGTCTTCAATATATAACACTGTTGATTTAAATTCTAAATTTCTAGCAAAGGTACACTTAAGTAATCTCTAGAGTGAGCGAATTCAAAACGAAGCGAAATAATTTTAAAGTGTGATTAGACAAAAAAACATGCTGCAAATATAACTCTACATGAAGTTTTTAATCGTCTTTCAGTCAATGTTTTTTGTTGTTTTTGTTGTAGTAAAAAGGATGATCAAGTGGGACTAAATGCAGCTGATGTACATTCAATGATATTTCAGATAGCCTTGCTCTTTTTTCAAGCATTTATTCTTTGTGTAATTAATTAATTCTTAATTGTGTTCCTTGCACAGTGTCAGAGCCATGCGGACAGCATGTTGAGGCTGTCAGGAGATATAATTTATGAATATTAAATCTCAAAAACGTCCGCGGTGAATTCAAAATGTAAATAAAGTACCAGCCTGACACCATCACGGTAGCGACCTGCGGACCCTTCCCCCAGAACCAAGATAGGTGGTGGTAACAAATAACTCTAACTGTCAGCCGCCAACTTCAGCCCCGGGCAGCAGTTGTTTCTCCAGCTTTTAACAACAAAGAGACACCAGCATTCTGCCCGGGGACAAATGGCTCGCTAGCTCTTCTCGTGGTGAGGTGTCACTTGGGATTGTTTCGGTTTAGGTACGTTTTCTGCAGGTGCGCGCGTCAAAATCTTGTTTACAGCTTATGGCAGAAGCAACAAGCGTAAGTTTCAGTCGTTATGTCCGGTTGTCCGCGCGCTCGGTGGTTGCGTTTTTTCAGGTCTTCGAGGGAGATCTCCAACTCGTTTCATTGATCTTCGCCCCACACATCGCTTTAGGAGTGGAGATGATTTGGGCGTATGAAATCATCCTGATCCACATCACCACGATCTGTCCGTTACCTGTCCCCCACGGCTCCCCACACGTGTTACACCGTCACTCCGAATCTCACAAACCTCAACAGTTCAAACCAGGCTCCGGATGCGTAGTGCATATATCATACAGATTTAGAAATATTATTTTTATATAAATACTGAAATTTAGAATTTTTTGTCATATTCATTATATGATTTTTTTTATTAATCATGATATCGAAGTTAGTAGACATAGAACATACTGGATTTATTCCTCCCAACAAAATAAAAATTCTCTGAATATATCACAGACATGCTTCTGAATAAAATTAAAAATAAAGAGAAAATTAATAAAGCCTCAATATTGACAAAAAATCATTTGGTTTCAAAAATTATGACCGTAACGTAATCAGTTAATTTTAACCTAAATGACTTTACATGATTTTAAAAAGAATATTTAGTAGTTAAAGATATAGGAATTAAGTTTAAAACAATTAATTTGATTATTTAGGTCTTTTTGAAATGATCGTATCTGCTTGCTAACATCATGGATGTATCAATTCAAAAAACACTTGAAATGTTGTAGAGGTGTATGTTCGCTCATCTTTCAACCGTTGGAGAGTGTCAATACATCAGCAAGTCCCGCTATCTTTAACTCTGAATGCCTTCCTCCTCCGAGATTCCAAGGAACAGCCTTGTTTTCAAATAAGACGTTCATGTCGGTGAAATTACAAATAAAATTTTTTTGCGTGTATTAACATCATGAATATCTGTAAGACTTACTACGTCTTCACAGAAAAGAATATCAGCAATATTTAATCTTTTGAAAAAAAAAGGATTTCCATAAAAAATTGATTGCTTTTCAATTAAGCAAAAGGTAATACATGTATATTTACCCACCATTTAAAAATTAGAGTTATGGCCACTGAATGGTAAGTCTAAAAGAATTTGTTGTTTTGTGAATTGTACCGAAAATGCAATTATTTTTCATTTCCTGTAAGACAATTTGTCAAACTGGCCCGTAATGATGAGTATTTACAATGCCATACGTATCATAAACCGTGGCTTTTAATATAATAAACGTGGCAATATCTAATTTATAACATTCTATATTTTACAAATATTCTCCCTGCTGTCTTTTAGGGAATTGAGTGGAGCGTGTATGTTTATGAGCCGGAGACGGTCAGCTGTCAACCCGGATAGTGAAAAATGGCCGTTCTCAGTATTTGACTGTTTTACAAGTTTTCGCTAACCTCCAGCACTTAAAGTGATGATGTCCAAGTATACCGTGCCAACTCAGACATTTGTCATCCAAAAACGACCCCTGGTGTGGTAGTCCGGACCGTCCACACATAGGGGCCGAATCTGAGGCGTCGTTAACGTCAATGACCATTTTACTGGGAATGGAACCGATTGTGGCGGAGATGAAAGTTGTGAAGATAAATAAAAATAAAAAATAAAATAAATGGCTTTATAACTTCTAAACCTTAAATTATAATTTTCTACAAGTGTTTGATATAATTTGTCTTAATTTATTTTATATACATGTGTAAAATGAGAAATATTTCTAAAAGAATAATTTAGTTAAATGCAAATTCTTGCCCAGCAAAGTTGTAATTAGGAAAACAAAATTCATGAAAAAAAATACCCAAGGAATATCAAATTAATAATGTTACTTGTTGTATATTTCTTCATTACCCGAGCATGGAAATATTCACCATGCAGTGTAGAATTTTGCCGATAATGATAATCTGGTGTTTTGAGTGATTATTTTTTTTCCAAGGTTTGCTAATTTTAATTTTTTTTTAATTCAAGGTTTAAACGGATGTTTTAACTTTGTGATTATGTATCATGGTAAGAAATCACTAAGGCTTTTGCTCCTTTCTCCATGGGTTATTGTATTTTGTTGCTTACGGAAACAGTGCAGACAAATTGCAAGATCATCAATTGTTGGGTTGTTAGCCGAATCTAAAATATGGATTGTTCACCCCTAAGACTCTGCCGATAAATTAGCAGTAATCACAAAGTATGGCGTAAAAATAAGTTTCTTTGAATAAATGTAAAATGTTGGGGTTTTTCTGTTTTGACACGCCAGTTTAAGGTAGTCTTCTGGAAATTGCAACGTTTATTAGAAAAAGACCGAATGTGACATGACACTAATTGGACCGTAATAAATGAATCCCTGTTACACCTTTATTTATTTGTTTGTGCGCATTCATGCCATTGACAATAAGGTTTCTATATCATGAAGCAATTTAAAGAATGAATTTTTTTCTCATTTACAAAATGCGTACCTCTTGACAAAGGTTGTTACTATTTCAGTATCCCCCCCCCCTTTTTTTTTTTACCAAATGTTCAGTGTAAACAAAACTCCGAGAGTCATTTGTCATCGAAAAAAAAACCGCTTGAATGTTTGGAGGCGTGCACATGTTTTGCTCATTAATAAGGAAAGGTGTTGGCCATGGTCAAATTTGTAGTGTGCTTCCGGTATTGTCTTTCTCTTGGAAATGGTGGTCGTTAAAATTTGACAAATTATGATTGTCAAAAGACGTTGAATTGAGCCCGAGAAAAAGAAAATCTTGCAGATAGATTAAACAATTAAGATTTTGTTGTTCAAGTTGTCCACTTCCAAAATGTATGATTTACAAGAATATCTAAAAGAATTCCACGTCCACTAAGGGAAAAAGACGTGTGGGGGGGGGGGGGGGCAAGCAATATTTAGTATAATCTTGCCCTATAGAATAAGGGCATTGATTTGGATGATATCAGCTATGATGTGAATTTGTTTGAAAATATCAGATAGATTTCTTGGCTGACCACAAAAATTTACATGCACTTATTATTTGGGCATCTGTAAGAGTATAATGAATAATCTGATTCATAGTGTATCATGTACCTCTTATAATATTATGTATATATTTATTATACTATTATACCTTTATAAGTTTACTATAACTAAATATCATTTGTACTCTTGATGAATAGACACTACCTGATACCCAGTCCTTTTAAGTATTTATATGCGTAATAGAATATTGGTCGAAACAAATGTGGTATAAAAAGACTGCAGTGTACACTATTTCACTAATCATGGTAATATGTCTTGGCCAATTTGTACAATATCTGCGGGTAAAGGGTCTAACTAACCACCATTTTTTAGATTGAAACTGTTACATTGATAGAGGTCAAGGGTTTAAAATTGTTTGGTTAATAAATTATGACTTTTGATGCTTAAGTTTATTTTTGAATATTGGTCTTTGCAAAGAATAAATAATTATCATGTTTCTAAATTTTTTAAGCTGATGTTTTGCATAATTGTGATATTTCTGTAGATACATGAAACAATACATGTTACAAAACATAAAGACAAAACATGCATGCCGTGAAGTATGTTTTTTTTTTCTTAAAAAAGGAGAAAGATACACGTTTGCATGAATGTCTTGTTTTCGTTAAAAATAAAACAACAAAAAAAAAAAAACCCTACAAACATGTAACGACTTTATATGCAGTACAAGTAAAATTTATATGCAGTACATATAAAATTTATATGCAGAACATATAAAATTGACTATGACACGTGCCTCATGAATATTCATTGTTATTTTATGGGTGATGCTGTGGGACCGTAAATGCCACGGGATCCAGTTTTCTGTGTTTGTTTTGTGGCGGTCCTGGGAATCTAGCCACCTGTGCCTGGAAAGACCGAGAGTCAGCGTGAGCGCGTGACTAGCGGCGAGGGGCTCACGAAGGGGCGCCACGGTACGCAGAAACTGACACGGTGTGCGGGGAAAGATAGATCGAATTTTTTAGCTACTTATCGCTTCATTTCTAGGAATATGATAAGTCATATCCAATTAAACAGAATCTCAGGACTGACTTGCAAGAAACATGACGGAGAAAATCATAAAACATCCTATTAAAAGTTTCTTCACGTGGCCATAAAGATCGCGCTGGCATTTTATAATATTGCCGTTGTACAGTCGGCATGAAACCCTGTTAACTGTTTAAGTTATTAGCCGGCAGGGTAGACTTTGCCTGCAATAAATTGAATTTTACAAATCTCGACAAGATTAAACCATCGAAATACCATGATGTCACTTGTAAATATTGTCTTAATTGAGGTCGGTTTTTTAACATTATAGCTCAAAAAATGGCGGGTAAACGCTAGGTGTTTGACACTTATAGATCCAAGCGTCTTCTTAACGTTGAGTAATCATGTAAGACGGGCGCTCTTATCTCATTCAACGTCTCTTCAATTTTCGTCTTGTTTAAAATTTTGATTTGAAATGTGGCAGCCATGGAATATGGCAGACGATATTGTACATTCATATTTATTTTAACATTCTTTGTCTGGGTTTGTAGGGAGGGGGAAGGATCTCGCGTCAGTTAACAGTGGCTTCAAATCCAACGATTTGAAAAAAGATTCTCTGTGTCGTTCTAAAAACTACGATTAGCTGTAAATTTTAGGTTTTTTTAATCGATACTTTGACAATAAACATTTCTCTGTTTACCCGGTGTATTATGTCTACAAAGATAACACTATTGAGTTATCTGAAATGCGGTTTTCTATCGAACTTAAGGGAAAATGTAACATCTGAATAGGGCCGCTAGAATTACTAATTACGGTGTAGAGTGCATGAATACTGTAGTTGTTGTTGATTGACAGGTGAGAGAGACAGGTAATAACGCCGAGGTACGGTCCAAATCCGTGCGCTGAGTGACCACTGCACGCGTGCGCAAAAAACATCGCCGCGCGTGCGACACTGTGTCAATTTAAACAGTTCACAGAGATGAAATAAATAAAAACAGGATTATACGAGATTCTCGCTCGCAGTTATTTTTGTGAAAGGTCAAATCAATTTACACAGAGCTCATGCAGGATAAACAAGCGTGCATATTGTATACAAGAAATGTATATTTATGAATTTAAATGAGTGCAATGAAGATAAATGAATCTCAAGAAATTGTAGAATAATTACAGCACAATTACTACAAAGCTGAAATTGGTTTTATCTATTCCTTTTCTTTTTGTATTGCCCTTTACTCCATTAGAAAAAAGTTATAAATGCAATTGTTGTGGATTTCAAAACAGAATATGACATGTACATGTGTAGATTTTTATATAAGATAAGTATGTTGCACAAAAGGATTAATTTAGTATAACGATACGTGACACGTAATAAATGGTTGAATACTTTATTCATCATAGCAAACAACTGATAATTATGGATAAAAGTTAAAAAAAAGACTGTATGATCACAACATATTTACAATATTCAGCCTTATAAATAATTTTTCTATCTTTTTAAAAGATCCTAAACTGTAAGGACAATGTTTTAGAAAATAATTTACTTTACTTTTATTTATCAACATTTGGCTTCATTGTTGTAATGAAATTTTCACCTATCTTAAAATGTCGTAAATTTTGTAATTGTCATTATATTCCACGATTTTCAGCCCCTCTATTACAAGCGAACATTGACCACTTTTCGTTTTTTTTTCGTTCTGGGGAGGAGTTTGTTAAGGGGGCTCTTCACAGCGAGTCTTGACAGTTACTGATGCCTCTCATTATTCCCATACAATGATAAATAACCCGGCCTTATAGATTATTTAAACCAGCGGTGTGCCAGCGTCTGATCATCGGGATCGGCCTGCAAAGACAAAGCCCCCCGTGATCAGGCATTTATTGTCGGGTGTGGTGTCAGCTTTCCCCGGGTGTTATATCGGAAGCCCAAGCCGTACTCTTCTCCCACTGAGGATAGACGCTAGAGAAGGGAAGATTTCTCCGAGAGATCGCATATATATCCTGTCTGCCGTGGCGTTAAGCCTGCCCCTTCTCTTTCTCCTCGCCCGGAAGAAGAGTGAGATATCTTTGCGCTGCTTTGTGGAAAACTTCATCAATCTTGTGTGCCAACATTTCATTTTGGTCGCTCATAATTTTTTGTCCTAATTATATAAAGATTTAGACAGCGGTGAACAAACTGCGTGTATTTGTTTACTTTTAAACGTGAGCCATACTCCTCACGACTACAGTACCATTACTCTGAAATTGGGGCTGAAAATCACAGTATTTTGGATTTTAACATTTACCATAATGACGGGCGTCTATTGCAGATTGATCTTAACTTCTTAATTCATTTTAACATTGGTTTTATTTTATTATTCATAACATGCGCAATTTCATCGATTTAATTTCAAAATGGTAGTTCAAAGTAAAAATTTAAGAAGTGTTTGTTTAAAATTGGTTAACTATTTTTTTCTACCAGAATTTGATTTATCAACAATCAGTAAAATGTGCTTTATGACCTATTTTCATATTCTCATTACAAAACATGTGTATAAGTGTCAGACAGGGGAAAACCGGTAAATAATATTTGCATACAATTAAACGTTATAAAATTCATGCAACCAAGTTGATGTCTCCTGACATACCTTGATTATTATAAAAGGAAAGAAAAACATGTTTACGTATTACGATATTTGAAAATATACGTTTTTTACAAAATCGAGAAGTTGGCGAAAATGCAGGTACACACCCCTTTAATTGTAACGATCCAAATTATTCTTATATTTAATCGGTTTTAGAAGCTAAATCTAACAGTAGGGAAATTCCTAAATTATGAAAATGATATAAATTTAATTAATAGATTACGCTGCTGTACTTGTTTCGAAAAGGGCCATATAGATTTTAGCATTAAATATTTGCAAAATTAATCATTAACTTTAGATGTATCTCGTTAATTTAACTCATTAGCAACTGATGCAAAGAAAGCCAACATCTATTTGTCAATTTCAGAGATGCAAAAGTTCCGAAAGCGTATTTGATAAAAAGAACGCAAAATTTAGGAAGAATTGCTAGACTAGGAAAAAAACTCTAAAATGTCTATTTATCAAAATTTGGGTGGCAAAAATATTCAAATGCAAGAAATACTTTTGCTAAACGATTATTCTATATAAATAATATGTGTATTATTGAAACACACATCCCAATGTGGAAAAACGAAAAATAGATATTAATTAAAGCCATTTTTGGGGAACTGTGATGAAATTTCTATTCAAATTTTATATCGACTCAGATTAACTGTAATATATTGTGTTCTACAGTTACATTTGCCCTGTTTTAGGGTTTATTTTGTTTGTTTGTTTGGTTTTTCTTTTTTATGGTCTTTTTTTTTTTTTAATTTTGGTTCGTTTTTTTTGTGTTCAAAGTCTTTGAATTTTATTATAATTATACATTTAAAAAATGCTAAAAATAAAAACAGGTGAATAGAATTATCAGTGTTTTGCTTTTCGTTTTTTTTTCTTTTGATTTTAATTAAATTGCCGTGAGAGGAGGATGTGGTGTTAAAGTCGGAATTTCAAAAAAGTTCATTCTTGTAGCCTAATGGTCAGATAATCTATTAATATTTTTTTTTTCAATTTTTCGAAACAAAGACTATGTCGCATGACGTTCTTTTCTCGACGTTTAAAAAAAAGAAGTTTGAATATTAATTTGTTGTTATTGTAGAACTATTTAAATAAAAACAGTACTGAATTTATTTTTAAAATCAATATAATAAAAAAAAACTTGCCATAACTTCTCTTTTTTGTTTTTTTTTTAATTTTATTTAATGTTATTTTGTAATTATCAAAGCTTCTCATGCTACAACAGTAATTGAAGTATAGTCTCGAAGCTACAAAAAAAGAAGATTTTGTTTACGTTTAGCGATAAGCATACTTTCCTGACAGAAATACATTAATATATGTAAAGGAATGTTACGTGATAGTCTGACACCTATCACCACTGACCAAATATCTGAACTCGCTAATTAATAAAAGTCATTATGACCCACGATAATTAATTATGTTTTATCACCGCTGTTGCTCGTTGCTGCAGTACAGTGGTCAGTTATGCCAATCGAAAAGATAGACAATCATTAATCATGGGAGTTGCCGTGTTGGAGATAAAACAAATTCTATGATTGGGTGATGGACAAGACACTTCTTCAGTGACAGGGACGATAAATTACTGAGAATTTTCTCAACAATACTTGTACAATTTCAAAACAAAATCGTATACTGAAATACTTATATTACATCTTTCCCTTTCGTATCGATATAAAAAGTAAGAAAAATTCGTGTTATGTTGTATTTTTAGACATAACCGACAGCTATTTCTGTTTTTGAACAAAGATAAAACTTCAAAGTAATGCTGCATTTAGACCTTGTTTGATTATTTGAAATAAAGAGTTAAGAGGTCACAGTCTGTTGAAATTTTAACGCCTTTATCTTGACGGTCGAGCCAAGGGGTCATGTGTTTCCGATGACCTAATTAATCCATTTACTTCTTTATATTGATTCATAAATATAATTTTTGGAGAGCGAAATTTGGACTCCGTAACCCAAAGGATTTTGGCAAAACTAAGGATTACGCCCTGCAGATCCTCCAAGATCCGGTGCAGAAATTTTTGTATTCATGACTTGGTGATAGGACAGTTATTGATAGTTCAAAGTCGATAACAAGTTTCCATAACTTGCATCTTTTTTAACACAGGGTCGCCCGATAGTTCCGCATGATTGTCGTATGTGTATGTGAGTTCCTTAATCCGGTGCCAGAAGGAAAATCATTGGTGTGGAATGCACTCAATCTACAAAAAAAAACACAATAATAAACTGAGAAAAGTATTGCAGAAGTTATGTATCCCCTGTTTCCCACATTTGATTTGTATTCGGTTGATCTTTGTTTCAGTTCTGAAAAGACTGACAGGTTTTCCTGAAAACTGTCACGTGCTTGAATTGTGTTCATCAGATGGAAATATAATTGTTATCACAATTTTGAATACATATGAATGTAAACTATCTTTTGTCGTCTAAAAAAAAATAAGCAGATTTTGATATAAAAAAAACAAAACAAAATATAAACAGACCACAATACTGAATGTTTTTTCTTGGAGTGCCTCCCCAGCTGTTCTTTGCTTGATCAGGTATGGTGCACAGGAGATTGCCCAGGTGTGATTTTATATTTGTTTTTAAAACATCCATGTTGCGGCATTCTCTATTGGATAACAAGCGATACAAAGCATTCTCCTCAATGAAGTGTTAATGTGCGCATGGCATATGTCAGACTCTCCGATCCCGAACCATAGAGGGGGGATTCTCCAGTACCACACGTGCGTAGACCTGCTCATAACCAGATATATTAACAATTAGCCTTCAGAAAATCGCTCAATTGATGAGTAACGTTGTTTAATTTGTAAGAAACAAGGAACGTGGGAAAAATCTAAACTATCCGATAACTGAAGCCTGTTCCGCACAGGGAACAGAAACCCGTTCTGCAAAAGGTTGAGATGAAAGTGGCTCGCACAAGAAGCAAAGTTCTTTGATATTTTTTTTTCTTGTCTGTTTTGTTACTCGAGTTCTTTGATTACGAATATATCTGTAAAATTAAGATAGCGTATATGTAAAGCGTTTAATTGAGGATCCTAGATCAGAGTTTGATATACGGTCTCTGGAAAGTGACAGGCCGACATATTGTGTACGCAAGTTCCCACTTATTAGCGAACGAGGAGCGTACTCGCTTTGTAAGGGGAAAACTTCAGAGAAATCTGGATTTACTGTGATGATATAATATGAAGTATAAAGACATGTACTCGTAATCGTCAAATTTATCATTATATTTTTCCAATCCGTTTCCACAATCTTGAGAAAGTGTTTGGACACTTTTCATTCAACAATTAACAATAAATTATTGGAACTTAGAATTTGATGCAAAAAGTAGAGTCATGGTTTGTTTCGTGTGTAGATGGTCAAGGGTTCGATACTATTATACCCGTGTCTGATGAACACATTGGTCACAGAATCACTAATAATTTCTTGTTTTCATAAATATCAGAAAATTAAAGACATCACCTATCGTCACCTTTATTTAAAGAGGTATACATGTACATAGAATTTAAGTACAATTCATGGGTAATAAATATAATTCGTATGAAATACGCACTGTATAATGTTTTGAGATTTTTTTATTACAAGGGGTTCCTCGGATCTGCGAAGAGAGGCAGCTTCGAACTTTGAGCCAAAAACAATCTACAGACATTCTCAGGGAGAAGTCAAACCTGTCGATCGGAAATGGACTTCGATGTACGAAATAACACCAGCGTTTTGTTTTCTGTGAGGACGTAAACACGAGTGTCATGTTCGGCTTGAGATCCTCTCAAAGGGAGCGGAAAACCAGGACGGTAAAAAGTCAATAATCCGAGCGCTGGAGCTTCGACAGGCAGCCCTGACACCGGGTCCTTACCCAGGCTACCTAGAACACGCGGGTACGATCCGTGCTCTGACAGTTGGTCGCCGAAAAAACTCACCTGTTTCGGCATAATGCATTTTGAACAGATTTATACGTGGGAAAATTCCTACATATATACAGCAAAAATCCTAATTTGTCATATCTATTAAAGAATCATTCGATTTTGAACGTTTCATTATAATGTACCTGATTAAAACTGTTATAATATTGAGTTAGTCAACAGAAAAACAAATACATTGAATGATAAAAAAGTAAATAGATTAAAAAAAAAGGAATTAAATAAATTTAAAAACAAAAACGAATAAATAAAACACAGCTTACTATTTTCACATGACATGACAGCAAAAAAGTATAGATACAAAAATTCAATTCACATCTGTAGTTTTTTTTGGGGGTTTTTTCTTTTATCAAATTAAGAATGTAAGACAAATATGTGTTTAATTACTTTAAAGATGTGTATCAATTTATCTTAGCAAAAATGTAATCCTTATATCCTTGTATTTTTTTTACTTGTCTTTAGAAATTTTTAGTAAATCTATTTCTAGTCTATTTTGATCTGGTAAAAAAAATTACAGGCATCTTTTTGTTTTCTATTGTATTTAATCTAGACTGCCTACTGTAGAGGTTGTAGAAATTGGTTGACATTAGGTGGTTCTAAGTAGCACAACAATTTATTTGCCATTATACCTGTAACCACAGACAACATGTCATACCGACTGCACGTAAATATCATCATCATTTGAGGACAGATATACCACGGACAAAAATATCCCTTACCACGAAATATTTCTGAAAATGGCATAAAAAGGTATTGACTTAAATTGAAATATTTCATCGAAATACGCATTCATATATCACTCAGAATTGAAAACAGACGACACTGCATGGATTTTATTTAAATGATATGCTATAGTAAAATACAATCCATAACTTAAAAATATTTCTAAAAATATTTCTAAATCAAATTAATTTAAAAGAAAAATAATAAAACTATTTTTATTTTCAATTTAATTTTTGTGAACTTAAAGAATGATTTATTTTTATTTACAGCAAGTTGTTCTTTTAGTTTTTGTAATTATGGGTATAGAACCCGATCTTCCTGCGCGCGCAGCCGGATATTCCAGTTTGTGGATATCTTGGGTGGTTTGACACTTGACGGCCCCTTGTCGTAAACTGTCAAATAATAATGTACAGACATAAAAATAAATATGTATGAAGCAAAGACATTTTAAAATAGACGTATAAACTCGTTCTTTTTTCCCTGTAATACAGCTTGCGTGTGATTAATGGCAAGTTGTGCTTCTAAGTCGTAGGGGCAAAAAACGGATCGTGAACGGGCAATGTCTAAACAAAATAAAATGTTGGTAGATAAATTGAGCAATATCGGTTTTCTTATTACATCCAAAATATGTTCCGTTTAATATTTTATTGTCCATTTATCTCGTTTACGCTATCATCAATGCTCGGTCGAATTAAAACGAAGTGCTTGCAGCTGATGTGTTCCGAATGTCTACAGCTGATGTGTTCGGATTGTTTCGGTTTATGGCAAATGTTACACCTGGGTAATGGCTTTACCTAGAACAATCTATCTTGTCAGGTAGCGGGGGAATAACAGGCCTCCTGGAAAATAATGATATATTGCTTCATAATTACTGACAGGAGAGAGAGATAGAGAGAGAGTGAGAGAGAGAGAGAGAGAGAGGAGAGAGAGAGAGAGAGAGAGAGAGAGAGAGAGAGAGAGAGAGAGAGATCTTTGTATGTCTTCATTTCATTCTATAACTGATTTTTTAAACATAAAATCGGTTAGGTTAAAGATATAGTTTATAATTTTTATTGTATTCTCCATACCCATTCCCTTTATACGTAAGGATATACATATACAGAGGTGTTCTGACATCAGAGTTCTGTTCAGAGTTGGTGTTTAAAAAAATAAAAATTGAAAAAGACATCCGAATAAGCGACAAAGGTGATTTCAGGAAAACATATAAACGATAATTATTTACGGTTTTCTATCTTCTTACTCGAATATACATGAACGTTTGAATATTTTTGTTTTTTGATTTCATATCAGAAAAAGTTTTGTTTCTTGATTTATATCACAAAAAATTATGACTTATTCTTCATGGATATGATTCATCTTAAAATCTATTTGTCTTTAAAGTATTTCATTTCATTTTTAATAAGAATACTTTTATGCATGTAAATAAACCCATTACCATGCAAAATGCATAAATTTTTCAAGGACATATTTGGCTTCACATCATCCTGTAAAAATATCACACATCGTTAGTGGAGTTTTTGTTTTAACTAAAACTTATTAAAATATTAATATAGCTCTGGTATTTTGTTTATATAATGTAGTGTATTAGTAAGGTATCTTACTAAAACCTTACAATTTATGAATTTCTCTTTTTATTTTGGTTTACGTTCCTACACACGTTTGACCTTTGTTCATTTCATTACTAGGGTGTCCAAATCCATGTCAGAAACCTATACACCAGAGCCAGTCTAAACACCTATTTCCTGAGGTACGTACCGAGGAAACCTTATCCCGGCCTTTCTATTTTAATTACACAACAAGCCCTATATTTGATGTAGATCTTGGTGCTTTATTCAGGGGGCTGTAGTCTTGAGACAGGTCATCTGTCTTCATCATCGTTCCTCTCCTTACGGTAATGGTGTGTACGGACCCTCCCTCCCTCCTCGGGGCCCGGCGACCGGTGCCACGCGACAAGGTCTTTGTAAAACTGACCCGCCGCTGGACAGCTGGGGAGGATTCTATTAACGCCTTAATATTTATGTCCTTCGGTACAAAGCCGCGAGTCGTATACTTGTCTATTGGTCAAAGATTGGTTACATGGGCATTATGTGCTTTTACAATCACTAGAGATCTCTAATTACACCTAGTTTTATCAGCTGCCGGATGACCACTGGTGGGTTTTAGAAAGAATCGTTCCCTTAGAACCACGAGATCTTAAATAATGCTATAGTTCTTATTTAATTTTTTTTTCGTTTCAAAATAAGTGCATTTCCGCAAAGTAAAATATTGTCTAAATAAACCTTGAATTTCTTTGTTTGATGTTGGAATGATGAGACTATTGAAATATTGCCTTCTAACATTCTCCATCTATTTCTGCAATTATTCCGACTAAGTGCCGATTGAACAGAAGGCCATTACTGCGGCCTTACTGTAACAAACTATCTAAGAGAAATTGTAATGAAGTTGATTTATGGTTATGTCTTTAGATTTTAGTAAAACTTGATCGGAATCACGTTCTGTATAGTGGAGGGAGTATCCATAGGCCAGACGACAGGTGAAATGGCCAACTCTGTACGTGTGTCCAGAACTTTTACTACTTTTTCCCAGTAATGGATTTTTACGTAAAAACAACAACTCTTTGAAATGGCGATTGATGATGTTATGGTTACGAAATGGGGAAACTCATAAAAAGTCGGATTAAGGAGAGGATGAGTTCTCGGAGGAAGCCGCGACCGGTTCCCCGGGAGAATGGTGACAGGGTGTTTTTAAGCCCCCACTGCTTGCTGCAGCAGATTGCTGAACCTACCGGGTCCATCTCGGCCTGCACCACCCAGCGCGGAATGGAGTTCGGTTAGTTGTCTAATCAATTACAAAGAAATAACTGTGACGTTTATCATTATTCTTTTAAGAATGAAATTTTGAACATTAACTGAGTATCAATCTGCTGCTAATAATACCGACTGGTACAAGTTTTCGTTTTACCAAATAGACTCACAATAAAACGAGCATCTTTTAAAAAATGTATGAAACCAAATCAATACAAAAAAGAAGCATTAACCTCTATGAGCCCGGCACAGTTTTCTTCTAAATACATGGTGTAATTTTTGTAAGGATCAGGACATAAGGAAGCAGATGTTTATTAACTATTTTTGCGATTAATTTTGATTAGACCTGAGTCGCTTCTTGATGGTTGTCTTTGTTTTTGGACAGCGCTACACGCTCTTTATGAATTACAAAAATATGCAAATCAGAGGATGCACTCGCTCGGAGATTAAATCCAATTGTGTTTATTTTGCACGATTCTTGGAGTCCGGATAATGATTCATCCGGTATACTCTAATTTTAGTTTGTTTGAGTAGGTCTTTGATGGAAATTTCCCCCACTGTCTCCATATCTGATTTCAAGTTTAGTGTTTCTAGGAAAGTGGAAGACTTTTCGAGACACAGAAAAAAAATTAGAACGATATTTCAAATTATCGTCGAAAAATATGAAGTGAAACACAGTGGCATTTGGTGATTGAAATATTTGCTTTTTTCCACAAATAATTGTCATTTATTTAAAAAGAAGCATTAATAATCGTGTCTAATCTGTCCAAATATCCGCCGGCACTGACTCAGTCGCGTTATCCAATTTTAGCCGAACAAGAGAGTTTTACACATTCAGGGAAGGAATGAAGATAGATTGCGGCAATCACGTACAGCGATTTCTCCCCAACGTCTTCCCCGGGTCTCTTTGTTACATCGAACAGAAAGAAGACCTCTCCTTCCTACTTCTTGGTCTGCGTAATGAATATCATTATTAGTCGATGGTACCGCGCTTAGTCCCGTATTGATGTCTTTTGAATGATGGAAAATGCTACACTTTAGAAGTTGTAATGAAAATCCTTCATCTGTTTTAGGTTTTAGGTTTCGTGTTTTTGATGTTCTTTCTTGGGATTTTCTAGATGGTATTTTTAGTTGTTCGAAATCTCTAAACCAAAAAAGAAAATATAGAGTTTTGTTCCAATACTAGAGAAATATAGATACGAATTAAAGATTTCAGCTGAAAGACGGTTCTTTTTGAGAAATAAGAAAAGGTTTAAAAGAAGTTTTGACATTTTTCTCAAATTATGAATACCGGTATTTCAAAGTATGTAGACTTTAACTCTATATGATGATAATAATGAAGTTGGATTTGAAATATCACCGTTATATTGCCGTTATAAGGATTTTTCACCATTCATATAATTAGATTGAAGCGAGTTCATTATTGGTTCTAAAGTAAAAATACTCAAATAAATTTAATGTTCCTAATTACTTTAGATTGTAAAATTATGATATTTATATGATATTTTTCTTTAGAAAAGTAATCGATAGAAACACTAATTGGTACCGATGAACTTTAAAATAAATTTAACATTTTATGTAATTTTGAATTTAAAGGCTTGTTGATATGATATATGTAATTCTGAATTCCCAAGTGTTACAGCTATTTCTATGACATGTTTATGACAATGTGAGTATATTCATCTAGCCTTATACGGTAGCTGCAAGCGTCATTAAGAGGTGTAACACAGCCATGTACACATGTATGTTTTATTTTTTAAATCAGTGACACCATATACACTGGTCATATGTAGTATTTTTTAAAAACACAACTCCACATTGCATTTACATTAAATAGGATAAAAATACAAAATAATAAACTTTCAAGCGTTTCAGGCTAATCGAATACACTACAAAAAACATCTAAGTACCAAATTAAAGATGTCAAAAAGTAGAATATGCCATCAAGCTTTTTAAGGAATCTCGCAAAATGTCGTATATACGCTGTACACCGTCACTCGCTGTTCACGGTCAGGAATATCCAATGTCCGGAGGGACTGGTCGATCCCCCGCCTGTCCGGAGAAATTATCGCTTAATCTCTGGCCATTTATCATCCACAGAGCCAATTTATTTCCCCGATAGAACCGCTTTGTCTCCAATAACCCGGAGTTTCCAGGAAGTGAGAATAGACGCAATCGATAAGCAATTACCGCGGAATTCCGGATATACAGGCAAAGGGAGTTAACTCATATTAAAGCCAACACTAAAGGAAGGTTTACAAATAATTTGAGCGCTTAACGTCTTAATTCCGAATGACACCGTTGAAAACTGAATTGCTTTCTAATAGCTCTAAAATATTCTTACTATGCCAAACATGTTCCCTTGACTATAGAAGCTATTCACCACACGATGCAAGTTATTTAACAGTAAAGGCTAAACTTTTATATTTGAGTGTTTTGATGTTGTAAGAGGTGCTCCAAAGAGAGAACTTCCAAATGAGATGATTAATGTGTGGACACGATTCACACAAAGAACCGCTACCCAGCAGTCCGCTAAATCTGCCCCCTTCACCGGAGAAATAGGTGTTACCGGTCCTTTCTGGAGAAGCCATCAATCATGGCGCCGAGCGACAATCTGCCTTAATCACACGATATGAGTGTAATTGTTCTGAAAGTTTCTGCTGCTGCTAGAATGGGATTAGTAGGATATAATTTATGTGTTTGTCTATAGACTATAAAACACCCCGTTCCCCGTCGAGGTCGGAATGCCAAGAACTCTGCACAACCCGCTTATCTTTTGAAGTCCGACCCCGACAATAAACAAAATCGGTTATGACTAATGTACAGGAATTCTAGGGAAAGAAAGTGGTCTCAATTCACTGAAAATCACTAACAGTTCGGTCTCAAGATTTACAATAAATCACGTACGTATGCGGGGATAGAAATACAATGAGCGAGAGAAGGTTTAGGGATTTTTGTAACAGAATGCACTTCTTGTGTATATCATAGCCTATTTGAATTGTCCTTTTTTAATCTAATTGCAATCAAAGTGACTTGTATTTGACTTAAAATGTTTGACAAAAATTCCTTATTGTAACATATTCTGTTGGGACATTTGCATTAATTTATTTTTCATGTTCAGTTATAAGTACATGAATTATATTAAAGCAATGATTTCAATTTCGTAAAAAAAAAAATAAGCCTCGATTGGAATTTGATTTGTCGTTTATTCTTAGGAGTGGGTGACAGATACTTACGATGTACCACACACTAGTTGATAGAGTACTGGATCCGAGAGTCCCCCAGAAAACAATGTAAATTCGTGATATTAACACAAGTCATAAACAGGTGGAAATCAACAATGGTTGTACATTTTATTCCAATGGTTTGAATATTTTGGATAGTCACAATAAACAAACCATTAAGTTGCATGTCCATTACATGTGTTCATTTCCTTTATTGGATTCCATACACTAGTGTCCTAATTGGTTTGTTTTCTTCTTTGATTATCTTATCTGAATATATGTGTCTGAAGTAATATTGATTTTCGAAAAGATGGAACCAAAATGTGTGACACGTTGTCAGGGGGAATCACTCTTTAACTTGATAGTTAATTTCATTCCGGGAGTTGTTTCTCTTGTATATGGAATTTTCATCCTTAAAACCAAACGTAAAAATGAAAATGGGTACTAAACAATATTGATATTCATTTGAAAGCTAATATGATTTGATTTAAACATATTTCAATATTCCAGTAAACATTTTTGGATTATGCGGCAGGCATAGCCTCTTTAATTTTCTATCTAACGCAAAAGAGATTTTTTGCTTATTATTTTCCCACGATTTAATAATTTACATGATTTTCATCTACCATCAAAAATTGCAATGACTCAAATCAACATCTTAATATTTATGGAGAAAGCCTGTATATAATTCGATTACAATTAAATTTGGTTTTAATCAATTAGAAGACTTTGTGGTCTACAATTTAACCATGAAATTTACCTTTAATTTTTAGACACCGTATGGTTTATCAAGCCGTAAACAAGAAAGAAAAATTCCATTAACTTCAACTTTTAATTTTGAGTATTGTATACAATGTACATGTACAGAGCTCTTCTTCTAAAGGAGGTCAATACAGTCTAAAAATGGCCACCGCTGTCCAAAAAAGCAGCCCTCTTATAAAAAGCTAGCTGAGCAGATTACATGACATGAGTTACTGCTCTTGGGATGCATTATTTGAGGCTCTGTCTCCGCACCAAATATTTTTTAAGAAATTATATATAACAACAGTGATGTTAATTTACTTCGCGGATCGATGAAAGAAATAACAAACCTTTTGCTAATGGCGAGACAAAGGTATACAGCGTGTAGTCATCGAGTCAACTTATAGTACTAGTCAAGTAAACCGTTCTAAACAATGGCACAATTGACGTGGGTAACTTAAAGGAGGCTGGGCGGTCAATTAACCATCAGATCTACCTTGAATTTTTGAAATTTGATTTGTTTTAGTGTAAACAATTATTTATTAAAGAAATATCTCATTTATATCAGTGATCAAATTTCAAGATCAAAATAGTCTAAAATGATCACGATTATACAGCTCCCTTTAACCTTATTGCTAACGCTTAGCTTGAACGGTCTGCAGAAAGAAAATTGTTGACTACCAGAAAGATACATTTGTAATTCTGGTTAGAATTAGAGTGCACACTTCATTAGATGGTCAGCCACGATCAAAGCAAATCACAATTTCCGTGTCATCAAATGTTCTTCCAGAATTCCCATACAGTAACGTCATTGCAGGAAAGATAGCGTGACAGCCATCAATTCAATGTGGAAATTACGATATAGAAAAGTTGCATATAATGGGCACTTCCGACTAGAGGGTTAGCTAAGGACAGTAAGGTCACAGAATTCCCAGTAAAGCAAATTTTTGCTATAATTAAGTAATTTAAAATCATCGATATCATTCCGCCATTAAGCACTTTTCTGTGACGTGTCGGGTCGTACTATACCGGGGACTGAGATTGCGCATTATCTCTGCATATATTAACTGATATTATCTCCAGGACAACAGTTACGGGTCTGCTTATAGTATATATGTCTGTAACTTATGCTATAAAGAGGCTGGATTTCGGGCTATCATCGACCCCTCACTAAATCACGGCGGCGAAGATGACGAGTAACCGATGTTTTGAGGAAGAGTGGGCGGTGACCAGTGTGTAGCTTCCTTTGTGTGAAGAATACATCAACATCATTATCACCGAGTCTTTTCTTTTCATTCTGTCGACCCGGGGTTAAACATGTGGAATGTTGCATAGCGTCTGAAGCTATTGCATGCTATATATTTCTATATATATAGACTTATGCTTTTATGAATTGTTATGACTTTTTATGTATATTTACATAATATTACGTGCATGTCCCTCAATTCACGTTCTTACATCACTCCAACTTTCTTTGTTTCATATTTTTAATTATTCAAAAGCAGACGTGCGGGGGGGGGGGGGGGGGGGGGGGCTATATTTCTTAAGTATTTTTTCAAGATAAATCATCTTAAAAGCTAACTGGCCTCTCTACTTTCATCTTGCATCTCCATTTTAGAAAAAAAAGATGCCTGAAAAAAAGGTAGGTACATGTATATACACAAGCATGGGTATCTTGTTATTCTCCAATAAACACGTGGTATTCTGTGAATTCTGAGAGGATGTCAAACAAAAGACCAGTAAACAGGATAATCCTAATCCGTTAATTGCGAACTAACTCAGTAACGTCAGTAATTGGTGCAGTGAAACAAGCAACTCTCCTTTCAAATTCAGGGAAACGTAAGTCTGTGCTATAGAATTTGATAACGGTGAGTTGAACATATATTATTGACTAATGCCAAAAGGAATGGACACAAGTTCCAAAATCTTTAGAATGTCCTCTCCTTGTACATAATATATTAGAATGCCATACAATGCCAGTTAACATTTATAAAAGTTATAGTACATTTAATGAAATACAAATAAATCATTAGTTTTAAATTGAATTAGAATTAGGATGGATAAGAAAGTTATGCAAATAATTTAAAAACTTAGATAAATCTACCACACTTTTGTATATATGTGTTCATCATAAGATAAAGTTTTGTCACCCCAAAGTAACAAATGTACATCAATTATATTCAGAAAGTTCAGTGATAAAAGATTATACATAAATGATTGTCTTAATGATGAATATTTTTTTACAAACGAAGAACAAGTGATGTGCATCTTCTGAACTTCCACATGAACACATTGGGTTGGCTATTATGTTACAACGATAAAGATCACAATTGAGAACACAATTATGCCTTAATTGTTACCGGTCTACTTTGAACAGTCTGTTTTATTAACTTGGTCAAGTATACAGAAATTTTAATCCAAGAAATTTTTGGTAGTAAATATGATTTAAAGATCTTTATCAGAAGAAAAAAATGCGAGGGACTTTTGAATATTGGCTCTCACTATTGCCGAGAAGTATCGAAAGACAACTTATCAGATATGCATGCAGTTGTGGTTATGTTAAAATATAACTGAAGTATGGATAAAATCAATTTCTAGATGTCTTTTAAGAAAATTGGTAAGGTTAAAAAAACCTTTATAGAATGTGCCTTGTAACAAGTCATTTTTACAGTATAATTATCTTATATCTAGATTTGTCGTTTTATTAAAATGTGCATTTTTATACTTTGTAGAGAAAAAATACCCGGTTATATTCACCATTATAGTACAAGGAACCATTGAAAGACTGATTAGCAAAGCAAACATTTGTAATATCATTAAATTTTGTAATTGGGACATCACAATCATATTATGCCCCTTTATCCTGCGCTGATTTATTCATCGTGTATGAATTAAACAACAACGATTAAGCGGTAATCCATCATTATCAAAAACATTTTTAGCTGCAAAGATTTTTTATCTTCTTGTTAAATAAATACTAAAACTAAATAGTTTCATCTTTTTATACATTAAGATACTAATTACACCAGTTGGTTTTAAACAAGGTACATGTAGAACAGATGAGCAAAAACCTACAGCGGCTTGGGACCTCGGTCTTAAGGTATCAAATGTACATTTGACCAAAAAAATGATACCTGGTAAAGTATATATATTCTATGTACTCATTTGATAGTATGTAGTTTCTAAAAATAGATTTTTTCACGCCCAATCACTATGGAGAAGTACCTCTAACGCTGCAGATCACACACAGTAAAATACTACATGTATTTTTCTTTGACAAAAACATTTGTAATCATGATTAATATTTCTCAAATAAAAATTGCCAACATATGTTAAATCAAAAATAGTGCGACATTTTGAAAATTTATTTTTATCTCCATAATCTACCAAGCTCATCCAGGAAAATCCCGAGCTCTCAGGCTCAGTTATAAATCCGATACCTTAAGTAAAAAAAAACTACCTTGTACCTGTAAGGACCAGTCGGATATTTGAACCAGGCAACGTTTACAAATCAACTCCACCACAGTACTGAGACCATCGCTCTACCACCGCACCACACAACAGATTGAAGAAACCTCAAAGGGATAAAATTCATCAGCGCTGCATGTAATTATTATTTATTTATTTATTTTTTTTACAAAGACAAGTGCATAAATGTACATTGTTCTATCATGAGATTAGCTTAGAGTTCCTTGTTCCTACTGGAACCTTTCGTGCTCGGAGCGGGAGAACTGCAGACGGGAGGTACTATTATAGTATTCGTCTTTCATACATAATATGATATGTAAAGTAATTTGATTCGTTCTTTGTATAAATTTCGTTTTAAAAAGTTTTAAGACATTACAAAAACAAATTGTCTTCAAATTAAGAAAATACTCTGAATTTGATGTAAAACAACACACGTACATGCAACCCATCCCATCCTGAAAATATTTTGATTTTCGAACTTGTTTTCTTGCATTAAGATCAAGTATTTTTAAATTAATTTTTATGTTAATCTTCGCTCGATCAAATATTAAAATTGTATTTCAGATTGCAAAAAAGAATTTCACATTGCTGCTCTGAAATATACTGATGATTCTAGGAAAGTGGTAAAATCTATTCCACGAAATCATATTGAAAAACTCAAACGGGTAAGCAGATAGAATCAACATACTAGCAACAGTGAATGTGTTCACATTGAGTTGTCATTCTTTGCAAGATGTAGAACTTTGAAATACTGCCTTGGAATGTCAAGAAATCGATTAATTTTTCTTGAATGGACCATAAAGTTATCAATGCATTGTAATTTATTTGTTTAACCGCGTATAATGAAAAATTATGGTAAATTATAGAATCGGTTTGGTAGATTTTTATACATAAATTTCATTTCAATATGAGGCTTGTTCCGATTGAATTATCCTGTGCATATAAAAACGATTTAGAAAATATTGATTATGAATGTATGCATAATGTTTTATCATTAATCACTATATTCTTTTATTTTTAAATATTGAAAAAAAAATTGAAGTTACATGTAGTTTCGAATGGGTAAAAGATTTCTTTGCTTGGTTTTGTTATTTCTATTAGATGATAAAATTTAGAAGCATTTTATCCTTTCTCCATTCTTTTTACTGTTAATTAGCTCTTTTTTTTAAATTTCGTTTTAATACAACATGCTTTCAATATCTGAGACGTTCTAAACTATTATGAATGCGTGCATTTTTTTTTTATTGAAACACTATTGCATATATAGTCTGTTTAGGACGTATGTTTCTCCACTCAAAAGGGCCTTCAACGTTCATGTGAAATAGAGTCTCTTTATTTATTTATGAATTGCACATATTGCCATAAATAATATACAGTAAATTAAAGATACATGCGTCATGGATAAAAATATCGACTTTTAAAACAGTACGGTCCAAAGAAAAGCAACTCTAAATGAAAAATATTTTACAGAAAAGAAAGAAAGATGAATTATATCACAATATTGCTATTTTCATTTAATAATTTATACCTGAATTTAGAGAATCTCATGGAAAATTTAATAATACAATTAATATTCTTATTCCAATCTTAATCCTTGCTTTGACAAACTGTGAAATATCACAAACATATACAATATTAAAATGAATTATATTTTATTGATTATAAATGCATAGAAAAATTATCAAAATTCATCCTATCATTATAAAAAAAATAAAACGATTTTTTAATGTAATATTTATAAATTATCTTCAATTTATTACTTATGTGAGACAGAAGCATAAATTATGGAATATTAAAAATATTAAATTACGTCGAGTAAAAGTAAGTCATTACCGATTTTTCAAACTAAAAATCAGAATACGTGTAGCTCATCTAATGTCAGAGAGGAGCGCGAATTACTGGATTATGCAATGTGGGGAGCACCTGCTCCAAA
This sequence comes from Magallana angulata, assembly GCF_025612915.1. Lineage (NCBI taxonomy): Eukaryota > Metazoa > Mollusca > Bivalvia > Ostreida > Ostreidae > Magallana > Magallana angulata. The sequence goes on along the minus strand of NC_069111.1, from coordinate 3,380,316 downwards.
TTCATGCAAAAGAGCGAACCAGAAAAGGATTGTAATATCAAAACTATATGCAAATTTTAAGCAATTTTTTTCTTAGATCTAAGGACAGAAGACCACCAACTACGCATGAAAACAGATAGATTTTATAATGTTTAGAGATATACATAAAATAAACAATATTGTTGAAATGAAAATTGTGGCATAAATTTACAATGTCATTCCGGGATACGCATGAAGTAAGCTGCCAAAGGATACCTTGATAAATCAAACAAATAGAAAACAGTCTTCAAGTGATAATTTTGTCATATTGTTAATTTTGAATTTACTGGGTGGGGGTAAATAAAACGTTTACAATATGACAACTACTTGCACATGCATGCATGTATTAAATTTTGTGAATGGAAAAAAATATAAAGGAATGACCTCAGTATGATGGAAGAATCATATTTTGACATCTGATATCTATACAAAAAATATAAATAGATCGTATAAGAGGACGTTTTCCTACAAACATTCCAGTTCGGTATGTAAAATGATTAAGCAATAATATCATGGTTTCATATGTAGGGATTAAGTCAGAGGAATAAAAGAGCTGTATTTCATATAAAACTGCGCGGGCGATCTAACAAGCTCAAATCGTTCTATTCTCATCACAATAATTTAATCCCGAACCCGATATCTTGAATGGTCAAAAGTAAGCATTGATTACAGGCAGTCAAATCTACGAAATCAAGACGCTAGCATGGATCTACACGACAGGCCCTATCTAAGGTCCGCGGTAACCGGATCACCGTCACTCAAAGCTTCTCATTACAAGCGGAAGAATTTCAAAATTTTGCATAACAAGTGCCACGAGATTCAGATATGGTTGATACTCGGCCATTAATCAAATCGCGGATTACAAGAATATGGACCATATTTCTTGCTCTTGACGTCCAGGCGCAATTGTGTGTGGTTACAATAAACACTTACAAAGCATACAGAGCATTCCGGATTGTTTCCTATTCTAGATTTTTTTTTACTTTAATCAAAGAATTCTTAAGTACGTAATCAAAAATAGCATACATTGTTAAGATAAAAAATAATGTTACATATATATGAGTTTTTACGTGAGTTTCTTAATTTTTAAAATGTATTCAATGATAACGTCTTTGTGTGTATATAGATGTAGTTCTATTTTCATGGGTAAACGTCGTTAAGTTTTTTAAGAATAGTCTTTCATCTCGAGTCGTTCTAGTTTTATGTCAATTTAATTATATTTAATTTGAGTTTAGCGTTAAAAGGCTGAAGATCACAATATTAATAACTGATCGATAATAAATGATCAATAATAAAAAATGATACGTAATATTTGCTATTAGCAAGACCATAAAAATATTTGATCTGCCTGATCAATAATCTAAATGTTGCTTAAATGAAAATTCTCCGAATTTAAACCAGACGACAAAGTATTTCAGCAGCTGTCACTAAAGCAACCCTTTTTCAAGGATATAAAAAATGAAAAAAAAAATTAAAAAGATTTATTGTGTGCACTTGTGTATATACACCTATAAAATGATATAATACTAGAGAAATGTATTGATCCAATTGTGTTATCAGTTAATATGTCGAATATAACTCGTATCTGTCCTTTTTGTGAAAGTTGTATTTAATAGAAAAAATAAAAATAAAGAAAGATTTATTATGCAATTTCTTTTGTACGAACATCGTATACATGCATTTATCCAATTAGGCAAGTCGCTTAAATCATCAAAAATGGATTTATTTATTTTTTCCTTTTGAATTTTATTTTGATCATTGAGTGATTAAGTTTGATGGATTTATATTTGGGTATTTTTCTTCGTTTGTTTTTTAAATTCTAGTTGAATATTGTAATATCATGATCCTTTTAATTTCATTCTTAATTTTATTCTCATTTATTTATCAAATATAAAAATTATTTATTCTTAAATACAATAAATAAATATTTAATGTGATGTAAATATCTAGCGAATAAATAATCAAACATCACAAATATAAATTTTCTCTTTTGTGCGTATTCCGTTTGCAAGTCCATGTTCTGTTGTTTGGATCTTGTAACAAACGCCTGTTTTTGTAAATATGTACGCTGTAGCAGCAGGTATATATATACACCTTGCTCTTCCACCTGAACCAAATTTCCGCGGTGTAGTAGGTCTATGCCTGACTCCATTATTTGGGTTACTTTAGTAATCAGTGGTCGACCTATCAGAATGGCAGTAAAGCTGCCTCTTCGGTTTACACATTCAAATCGAGGTCACGTGACCCCATATTGAAAATGACAGGCTGGTATTTTATGAGTTTGCTGGGTCCTCTGCTTTATGGGTTTCTGCGCAAGACGAAGAAAGGGGCTCGTTTATCATCGACAGTCGAAAGGTAATACATTTTCTGTATATCAAGATCCATTACCACCTAACATCGTGTAATTAGGGGGCGAACAGTCAATATAGGCCTCACTCGGGCGCGCATAAAACAATAAATCCGATGCTTTATGATCATATAATTTTGTTTGATAATTTTTAACCCCATGAAAATTGAATGAAGTTGTTCACTTGCTCATTTAGGTTTGGGGGTTTTTGGCGATGATAATAAAATACACATTAAAAGATCATTAAGCATGTCGTTTAATTTGCATGTTGTAGGGGAGGGACTAAGATGTGGAGAACTTAAAACTAGGGGTCTGTGTATGTATTTCTAGTATTTGTGTAATGAGCAATGACACCGGCGCTTTTGGTCGTGTTTTGGATATTGTTTTTACCATGCATTGGTATAAAATACAGGAGTGGATTATCTTTGGAATGGTTTAAGTGTGTTTTTGTTAGAAAAAATATATTTGTAAAAGGTGAAAATACTGTTAAAATCCGTGTGATTGCAAAACGTTTATAATGTGACAATCTCTCTCTCTCTCTCTCTCTCTCTCTCTCTCTCTCTCTCTCCACAACTTCTCACTCAAAATTCTCTGTTTTTCTCTCTTTGCACTATTTATTTGACTATTGAGAAAATAATTCTGAAATATTGCCCTATTTTTTTTAAATAGCTTTGTAAACATTTAAAAAATATTAAATTCATTACTTATGTGGTAAAAGCTCTTTACAGGCCGACTACGTTGAATTCTGCGATTGTGATAGCTTTTTATTGAAGAAAATCAATAGCATTATATGAAATGCTTGACCCGCTGCTCTCCCTATGTTAATTCCCCATGTTACGTATTTTTCCCCGCGTCCTATACATGTAGTTACCTTTTTGGGGACATTCAGAATTGACTCAACGGTCCAGTTGGCCGATTTCTTTACTCGGACGGCGAGGACTTTGATTTTAAACTGTTATTGTGCCATCCTAATGTACACTCCAAGGTTAGTATTGTAATGAAAAATAAATTTGAATGCTTGAATTTGGCCACGAATTCAGAGCCCTGGGGACCTGACCGCAATACGAGGGTACAAGGATACCCACACCGGGTGAAAAAACCCACGTGTTTGAATATGGGCTTGTGTCTTTTTCACATCTAATGATTTAAAACGTTTTTTAAATTGTATTTTTTTTTTCAAATACATTTATGGGTAACATTGAAATAGCGAACTATTTTGACAATAATTATTCTAATATTGACCCAAATACTATCAATTATATATATTTCAGTTTACTTTGGGAAAATGTCAGGTTTCTCTGTGTTTAGTGATATGTTACATTTCTCGTACATTAGCTTATCGATTTTGTGACATTATGAAATATTTTCTCATTCATATCCGTATTAAAACCAGTTCACGACATAGAAAATGTTGTATGCATATTCACATTTTCAAGGCGATCGATCAATGGTGATAAAATCGTTTATGTTTTGGAAAAAAAAATAGCTTTCGTTCGCTGTTTTCATTCAATAACGTGAAATAAAACATTTGTAATATAAAAATAAAAACACCCCCAGTTCATCGTTTTTCTGTACATGTAGGTAGAAATATTTATTTTCTAATAAATTTCTGTGACATATATTTAAATAGATATATTTTACTATTTGGTTTCCAAATATTGCCGTGAATTTGTAACGAAATTCAAATACGTGTTAAAATTACTTAATAAAACTAAATACATGTAATTATAAATAACTATTAGTTAAACAAATTTCCAATATTTTCAGAATACTTCTTTTTCAATTGATTTTTTTTGACATGGTCCCGAATTATCCCTTGATGTCTCTTAAAACATGAAACAAAAAATATTTCTGAAGGCATATCACGCCGTTATATAAGTACCATTTGATGTTTCACTTTATTGGAATCATTCTTCATGAATATATAAATTGGACAAAATTATATGAAATTCAAATTTTAACTCTTCAAAAGAGAAAGAACTTTTTTTTTGCTTTATTCAAAATATATTAATTGAAACTCGTGTCATTTTTTTTTATTTTTGCATCAAGTAGGAAAGTTTTTTTCTGAATTTATCATTTATTTTTCCACAAGAATTAAGATGAGCTGTTCTTTTCAGAAATAGGCACCAGCGAATATCAATATTAATCATTTCTTGCATGTTATCCAATTTAAACAGAGGAATCTTAGATTTCCCAGCCTACTCTATTATCTCCCAGATGAACAAGATCTGATGCTTGTTGAAACGAAAGATGGGAATTGCGACAGTTTTTCTGAGGAGTAATTCATCATTTTTGGACAGCTTAAAGACGCGCTACAAATCTCTATTTGTTTTATTGTCAGTTCATTTTGAGCAGGTGTACAACGCCAAAGCACACGGCATGTCCATCTTCAAACATGTCCACAAATAACAGAATTAAAAAAGACAACGGGCGTGGAAAAGTCAATTTGTAGGGATAACTATTGTAAATATGCATGTATTGAGATATACAAGTTCATGCCGCGAATGTAAAACGTGTTTCAAGATTTTGTAAGAATTATTTTGAATGGTTGTAAATTTAAGACTGATGATAAGAACAATCTTGACTGAAACCTGCCACTGGGCAGTTAGATCCTGGGTGACAAGAATCCAAACGCTTTGTTTTCGTCGTTCCAACCATGTGCTGAATCAAGATGTTAAATTCTTCACATCCTGGGTAATTGCTTGATGTCGGCGCCTTGCCCAGTCGCAATAAGCTACTAGAAATGCGTGTGTTCCAAATCGTTCCCCGCTATTTTATTCAAAACAGTTAAAGTTTCAATTTCTTTTCTTTTAATTTAAAATCAAAACAAATAACATTTTGTCAATTATTCACACTATACAAAATAAAATTCCTCATGTTATTATTTTTTTTACAAATCCAAGTCTTATTCTGTCTCTATGAAGCAGTTTTTACAAATATTATTTACTAATGAAAAATCATAAATAAAAATAGAGTTTTTAAATGACCATTCAGTATTTCAGTACATGTAGATGCTTTGGTAAAATCTAAAAACAAACGATGATTCATATTAAATTAAGAAATCTGCATCAAGGAGAGGGGAAGGTTGTTCTAATTTAAGACAATATTCTGTAATTTCAAGACATAAGAGGGTCAAATTGGAAATTAATATCCCTTCAGTTTAGTTCTTTGCAGTTTTCAAATGGAAATATACAAAGCTTAAGTAATATATCCTATTCAAACACTTACTAGTTAAGATAGATCTCTCTTTTTTAATCGAAGCCGAGACATAAACTTAACCTTAATTTGATACAATTGATTAATAATTTGTAACCTTAAAATCAAGTTTATTTTTCAGAAATAGTTCTTTATGTAAATATGTGATTATCCTGAAATGCCGAGTTAATATCCATTTGGATTACAACATCTTACCAACATATTCATAACTAATAGGAAAGGACATTTTATCACTTAAATATTTTTAAACCAAAACTCGAACAGTGCGATCTACAAGAGTAACAGGCATGACATTTGATTATAAAACAATAACGAAGGAATTATGCGTTACAACATGCACGATATGCATCAATCTTGTGTTGATTCCTTCCAAAAAACAAAACAAAAAACAGCTGAAATTGTTGTATTAATTATAATTGAAAGTGTATTCGTTTCAAAAGAAAATATAAATTTCATTATAGTATCCAATACCGTAGAAAAAAATCACCTAAACTTTTTTCTGACGAAATCAAAAAGATGTACGTGGATAGAGTTAATTTATGACAACTATAGTTTGCGAAATTGATGTAGAATTGTTATTAGTTAGAATATCATTAATAAGAGAAGACTTCATACATCTGTAAACATGTACTGCTGTACCAAACTCATCCTATCAGATGATCTAAAAACAGTCAAATCAAATGGAATCAAAAAGTATAACTAGACCATGTACCAGTACTATCGATTCTCAGCTATGTTACACAAAAAAACTGAATAATATTAACGATAACAACTCAGTGGTTGAACTAATTGTATAAGTGTTTACTTCAAAACGGATAAAAGTTTTCCGTGTATTGGTTTTTTTAACAATAAATCAAACTTTGCTTCTGGTTTTTTTTTTCGTTATGGTCCGCATGGATCAGTTTCAGCCCGTCTGTCCGAGTCCCCCGCGCGGGGTGCAGTGATTGCGATATGTAACCAGCTCCAGTACACAGGTTCTGGTTAACACACCGCCGGGAGAAATGATGAATCGATGGCAACAAATGTGAAATTGACGGTAGGCAATCGATAACACAATCTAAGTCATCTCTTTACGAAGACCTTGACTTTAGAAAAAAAACTCCTCTATTTCTTGATATCTCTACAAACACCGTCGGCATTGTTTCTAATTGTTCCAAACACTGATTCATTAAACCAGTTGCAAACTTTAGCAAATTTATACATCAAAGTATTATGTCTAAACATTCAAACCACGTCAATAAATCTATTTCATTTACGGAGAATTCAACAAAAAGAAGATAAATCAAAAAGCCGACAGTTAACAATGGAAACAAACTGGGTTCCCGGGGGTTGATTTACAAAACATAGCCAAATATTAGTGGGGTGTCAGACTCTAAATGATAACACAGGCCCGCTATTTTGGTTTTTCACTTTTTTGGGCTGATCATTTTATACGAGTCTTGGTCTGAGTTACTTCTGTGAAACATAAGCTGGTATTAATTTTCATCCATCATTCTTCAAATGTTTAGACCTTTCCGGAAACTATCATGTTTGTTTGGTTTTCTCCTCAGAATGATCTATAACCCGCGACCTGTCCACGTGGCCAGTCAAAACCAGAGAAATATCATATGTTTCCCCTTCCTATACCGTGTATAATAAGGTCTTTATGTCACCTGATGTTTTGATTGTATTGTCATGAGGTTATGATCGAATTACACCCTTAAAAAATTCTTTCAGAAATGAAATTTCAACCACAAACTGGTGTCCTTCAGACTTGTCTCAGCAAAAATTTAACAAAAGTGGAAAAAAGAGAATTACTTTCTATAAAAAGGCAAAATACATTGAAATGTGAGATCATTTTGCAATTTAACTCAAACGATTCACACGAGTATTGTCTGTATTTCCAGTATATGGCTTCTGCCACACTAGAAGGTAGAGTAAATGCTATACACGTTTTAGGGATACAGAAAACGGTACCAATTTCTCCGACGTTGGCGCTCTATTTGTCCCCGCTCTGTATTGCAATAGGATTGAAGGTTTTATGGTCCTTCTCCAAATTACCTCATTGAGTCCAATTGACTACCAAACATAAAGGGACTTCTCTCAATAGTTCCTCAATAAGATCTTGGCGATTGCTGTCCAATGGACTTTAAACCTTTGCCGTAAATCAGTCACATTACAGGGAAATAGAGAGAACATGTCTTCTTAGGCACGGCTAATGAGTAAATGATGCGAGGTTCCCATTTCAATAATATACACGATTGAAGTTGGCTTAGGTGGGAAAACTGTTAGCTAGGATTAACGCTATAAAACAGTTTCAAATTTCTTAGAGGTTCGGCCGGTTACATTGGATTTACCGGAGGATGTCATCATTGAAATCCCTATAGATACATGGCGAAAAATGACAACAGTTCAGTTGGCATGGTGTTTTTTGTGACAGCTACATTAGGGAATCGGGCTTCCTGCCGAGAACAATTTACATTTTGTCAAAGAATCAAGGTGCTACAGGCTAGTGAACAATAATTCACCATAACTATCGGCAATGTTATTTCACTTTATATTAGACTATGTTTGAACATTAAAATTCCAAGCTATGAATGAAACTGAGAGAGAGAGAGAGAGAGAGAGAGAGAGAGAGAGAGAGAGAGAGAGAGAGAGAGAGAGAGAGAAAATAAATATGGAGATGTATAACCATATACATGTATCGTTTCTTTTACTATTTTCTTGGTAAAAAAATATTACAAGTTAAATTCGATTCTTTGAATATCTGTATATACAGAGTCCTACACCTCAAAGTTAATGTTTTCTGCTTTGTATATCCTGCATGTGTGTGTTTCACTCTGTCAATTTATCTTGGTTGTGTAGATAAGTCCAATCTCTGGATGATTTAGCAACAGAAACATGACACACAACATCGTATTAATCCCACGTTAGGGGCATCATTATCCCGTGTGTTTCAATCGAGTTCATAAATAATATATATCAGATGAAAAGGAGCGTGTATCAACATTAAGAAATATTTGGAGATGCATAGCTAATGCGTCGTCAAAGGGAGTGTGTCGCGCAGTGGTTCACAGACTTCGCTGGACTGTCCAGCGCTGTCGATACGAAAGGCCCTTTTTTAAGCATGAATACCATATTATTAAAGAATGAAAATAGAACTTGAAGAACAAGGACAAACTTGCAAACGTTTTTGTGATTCTGATTGACAGTTCCGGTTTCTGGTTTTGTGTATGTGTCCGTCGTACAAGGGTTGGGTTGGAACACGGGGAGGAGAACTTACTTTTTGACAGAATTATCAAGTGGAACTAAAAAACATTGTCAATGCAAGGGGTCCCCAGGGGTCACTGCCCATTGTTTGTTCGGGGGTTAAATTAATGTCAAATTTATCAAAACATATTGTTGACTTGTCCATAAATTATTTCAGAACCGAAGAAGACGGCCTGAAAAGGGACTTTTATGCAAATGAATTCATTATTAACTGTATTTTAAGAAAAGAGAGGGTAAAAATAGGAAATTAAAAGGTTATCAAACTTTTTTACCAATGTGATATGAGTTGGTTTATAATAGATAAACTTACATTTGGTACATTTAGTAAATTTAAAATTGAAGTTAAGGGGGTGGGGGTGGCTGCCATTTTAGACAATATTCATCTCCTTTAAAGAAGAGCTTCATATAAAGATGATGGAAAATGATGTAATTGTATATTAAAATATATGAAATTTTTCTTTATCAAAGAGAAGTTGAGAGCTTCAGAAATCACATATAAAATTTTCAGCTAAATGTGATGGTTTTTATATCATGTTATATTTTGACCCCCACCCCCCCGCCTCCTCCTTAAAGAGAAAAATTAAAAAAAATGTCTCCGTATATTATTTTCCTTTTAATTTTACACTCGTGAGAAACATTCTTGTAACTTTTGGCAATTCATCAGCCATCACCGTTGAAAAATGTTACATTTATTATAGAGATTAGACCAAATTAGTTTTATTATATTTGATAGATGAAATGAAAAGTAAAACGTATTCTAAGACATTGATATTTAAAAAATAATTAACGTTACACAAATTTATTTTTTTAATTTTTTCTTAAACTTTTTATAAGTGTATTATCTGTTATTGTAATGACAATGTGTAAAAATGAGAAACTATTTGTTATTATAATGAATATGTGTCAAAAAAAGCAATTATCTGCTATTATAATGAACATGTTAAAATATTAGATATTCCCGGAATTTTTTTTTTAGTATTTTATCGACCCTGCACTGGGTTTTTTTTAATTATTAATAACTAATGTTATTCTATAAAGGTTAATGAAATAAAATTCCATCTAGTTATTTATTTCAGTCACTAATTATCTTATCTAATGAGATAATAGTGACATGTTTCTCATGAATGTTTTACCGCTTTTTATGTTTTTAAATTATTATTAATTGAAAATATTACTTCGAGGTTAAATAATGAATTATTCTCAATTTTCTAAAATCTATAGAAAATCCTGAATAGCTGATAATTTATGACTATGATTTATTGCATTTTCTGAATATAAATTTAGCATTAATTAAAAAAAATCGAGAAACAAAATTCAGATTTCAGGTCTAATTTTGATATATTGATTACCAACAGGTGTTAGACAAATTATTACAATGTACAAAGGATTTCATTAATATAAAAGGCGGGCTCTAACTGGATAGAAACAAATCGGAATAATTCGTGACACCTTTCTATAATACCTGGTCACACGGTTCCTCTATGATCAGATAGATTTCTCGCTATCCACGGGGACATTCGGAAGGTCCCGCTCTCGCACCTTTCCCCCGCGCGACCCCAAAGCTGTCAATTTTGTCGGGGCTAGATTTCTTTGAGGCGATCTAAAGTGTTCCTTTAATAAATATATCGAATTCCTCTCGTCAACTTTGCTATTGTTATAAATTCAGTTTATTTAACACAGACACGATACTGCTATTGGGGGAGAAAAAGGCATGCAGGTTACAAATAATAACTCGATTGTAACGAAACCGTGAGCCTAACTCGGTAAACATTACTCAGAAATCTTGAGCTTTAAAGAATATAATGATTGAAGAATGATTTTTCTCTTCTAAAATTACATATTTGCGTTAAATGCTTCCGCCGAAAAATACGAAATTTAATCGGCAAAAATTGTAAATACGGAGAGACGATTAGGCGCCACTAGATACCATATTTATTGATTATTTATCATTAATCGAGTAAGTATAACTATATACATTCTATATTTTGCTCCCTTCAATTATTTTAGATTTGGTGACCTATATAAAATGGTCTTTTTTGCTACAAATAATGGCAAAACTTTTTATCGTAATTTTCTTTTAGATATTATGGAAATTTCACTTTCTAGAAAATAATTTCCTGCAACTTGTTACTAGTTATTTTCTCATAATTTTATAAAGAATTGTTTTCATTTTAAATGGATTTTCTTTTTTGAATTGTTAACAATTTAATAAAATGAGATAAATAAATGTAATAATAAATATAATACAAGAATTAAAGTGTTTATTTAGGAAGACATATTTTCCGGGTTCTATTTTCTCTGGTCTACTCTACCCCATGTATAGTTCTGAAGTCAACACCGCTGAAATCTAATTGTTATTTGTGATAAAAGACACACACATTAGATGATTACCAATAAAAATAATCCGGTGTAGGTGTTATAAATTCCAAGCTGATGTTTCATCATCCCGATAAAGAATTAAAAAAGAAAAGAAAAAAATTACAACGATAATTCTAAAAGCCACCAGCACAAAACTGAAGAGAAAACCACCACTGGTACTGCGCGATATAGAATATATTCCTTATGTTCCACAGTTTCTAAATCTCCATTTTGAATTCGACGCTCACACCTTTACGTACAAGAAAAAAAAATTACCACACATATGGAAGAATGAAGTTCACGGTGCAACAATATATATAATCCATGTCTGTATCCTTCAATTTGTGGTCAACAAATGATTTGGTGGGGGAAGAATTCGAAAGAAAAAAGGGAACGAGAGAAAATGACAAACGACCGCCGTAATATTAATTTATCACCGGGCAGGCCCTGTGTCAGCTCATCTATTCCCAATGTAAAACTTCTTCAAATTCAACCTGGATTTTTGGCCTTGTGAATCGGTAGCTAATTTGCGGGCAATCTTGTTAATGATGTCTGCCATTAATATCTCCTTTTTTATCACCCTCTCAAATCTGCACTGCAAACATGATACCACTTTGCATTGATACCTTAATGGGACAATAAAAACAATATTTTTTTTTCGAAAACTTTTTTTTTTACTCTTTGCGTCTCAGACAGACATAAATCAGTGATTCAGGCATGACGGTTTTTGAAACCTTCAATGTGTGGCATCTTATTTCGATCTTGTGGGTCTTGTTTTCGAAACACACACGGAGAGAGAGAGAGAGAGAGAGAGAGAGAGAGAGAGAGAGAGAGAGAGAGAGAGAGAGAGAGAGAGAATTTGAGAAATGTCAACGACATAACTTTTTTTCCGAAAGCGCTAGATAACAAGAGTATATGAGATTTTCAATAAGACTTATTAGTGACCGATTCCTGGTTTTTTCCCTGATGATCTAACGATCTTCTGTGTGTTCCATTCTGACTGTCGTTCTTCCCCTGCTTCATGAGCCTTTGTTGTTGGTCCTGGTTCCTTCTCTCATGGCTTAGATCTCCGTACAACGGCAAGGTTAATGAAAGTGTTTTTTATGTGCAGAAGTTTTTGGAATTCTTTTATTTGTTCTCTTATCTTTCTGGCAATACTAGATGCTCATTTCTGTTACGTAAATCAGCACCTTAATTTTGCAGATTTTTGTTTTTCTTTTAACTCCGAAATTCCAAGACCGACTTTCATGTAATAGTGTCTCATATGATGTTACATGTATTTGTAAATCATTCCATTATAAGGTTGGGTTGATTTGGTGTGATGTTTTAAAGAAATTTTCTTTTCTTTCTCTCTTGCAGAAAGAAACTTCTATGATAGCCAGCGTCTGACAAATGTGATAAACTTTTAATTCGTTGGAGTGCAAACAGACTACAAAAAGTTACCTTTGTTCTACATAGATCTGTAACAGCGGATGTAACAATACTAGAACACACCTGTACAAAAAGACACACCCTTGAGCAGATAAACAGATATTAAGCAAGGTAAGTTTTTTTTATATTTTTATTTTTCCCACGACTGCCAGTACAGGCTACACTCACCAGTATCTCCCCTGCCACCCCCAGTCTCGTGTGTATAGTTGTATGAGTAAATTACCTATCAGTGTAGCTGTTATTGCCTTGATCTTAATTTTGTTACTTTTTGTATAAGGAATTGTAACACTTTGTGATCGCACTGGTGTCCTAGAAATACGTTAATAGTTATATTTTGTATAATTTTGTGTCAAGTAAAAAATGATTTAAAAACAAGACATTAGATGAACAGATTTGTGTGGGCATGGGGAGATGTACGTGTATATGATGTCAAGTTTAATGTTCATTAAAAAGCCAATGAAACGGAAACCGCGCCTTTTGGTTCTGATAGGTCTATAAGTAGAAACGGTCACTTTATACCGTATCTTGTTTGGAGCGGCAGATGAGGGTTTCTCAATCAGCATGACCAGGAAAACAAACTCCGCCATTTGTTTGTTGAATCTGTCTGGCTCTTTAAATAACTCGTGTTTCTTTCTCCAGTATTTCAATTATGATCTGAATAAAAAAAATCTTTGAAATCCTTTTACAAAAAATGTAAATAGGGCAGATGTCATCGTAGATGCAGTTTATCAACCAGTGGTTTCTGAGCGCTATTTTGTCTTGCTTGGCTTTGAACCTCTGAAGTTATAAGTAATTCACTATGGTTGGTTAATGTTCACGATGGGGGTTCCATTTCTGTGGAGACCCAGGAGTCTCATTAGAATTTATGGGTCCCATTGTCACCTCCAGTTATGATATATGTATTTGTGTCAAACGCTGAATGACGGGAAATGATACATAATTAGAAATACCACTTTCTTGTTTGCGTCCTGAATGCCAATCCATTGGATTGGAAGAGGAGGGGATCAAACTATGAACGAGAGCTGAAATTTAAAAAAAAGACCAAAATCAATTCGAATTCATGCTCTTTTGCATGCCTTTGTCCTCATGTCTTTTTGCGTTGGTTTGACGTCGCCTTTGACCTGTGCGAGATGACTAACGTTTTTAACGCTGAAAGCGGAGACTCTTCCTGTCCCGTGGTTTGTCAGGTTTCTACGGACGCGGAGCGATTCAAACAGAGAGAGCGAGGATGTCCAGGAAGTTAATCTAATTCATTGTATGCAGATCCTGAGTTTTGTTTTGTGGGACTGTTTAAATCAATTCTGTTTCTATCTCATTCCCTTACTTAGATAGTTAAACAGATGTCGCATCATTGACAATGATTAATGATAAAATTATTGATACCTAATTCACCGCAATTCAATAGCACGTAGCTAGTAGCGCGGAGTTTTATTTCCATATCTGTATGCTTTTGGACAACATTACAGACCTCACATTTTACTAGACATTTTTATAAATAAAAAAATACCTTTCAATATAATCGACTGTTATTTTGCAATTAAGTTTTTTTGACATTGGAGGAATGGTTAGGCTAGCGTTTACAATGATGCTTGCTTGAGGGAGTTGAACTTGGATTACTCGTTTGACTGCAATACAGAGGGCAGTTTCCGTTACGAATATATGTTAACCAAATATTATCTATAAATGTATAAATGTGCACAAGAGTCCTAGTTCTATCTTTATTTTTTGAACTGTAAATGTGTTTGGTGCATGAATTGTTTCACAAAAATATAAATGAAGAGTAATTGATAAATAACATTCATACACTATAGATATGTGTATCTGTCAATGAAAAAAAATATTGGAATATATATGAACATTTAAGATGACCTCGTAACGCATATAACTGCAAATTTTATCAATCATGTAGCTTAAGGCAATTAGTTCTCCATTTGTGTTTAATGTGTATGTTAACCAAAATAGCACATAGTTTTAGTATCCCAGTTGTTGAAAAGGTTTAGAAATGTGTACATGTATATGATCTTTAAATGATATGTAATATGTCTATAGCATTCCCTAGTTGCCACCTCCTTTGTAGAGATTTACCAGTGAGCTGTTACTAGATACAGGGTTCTACATGTATGTCATTTTATGCCAAGTAATCACAGTAAACCGGTTATGCCAACCTGCAGACTCCATATTACTAAGCATAACAACAGCAAAAGTAGATCTCGACAATTAACTCTTCATTGATTTCATTCAGACTTAACTGTCAGGATATGCAGCCATGTTGCAGCGTTCTCAAGCAATCTGTCTGGGTGTTAGACGGAGGTGTTCAAGTTGTTGTAAGGGAGCTCAGGTAAACTACATGTACGACAAAAAACCCGACAAGGTGCCCCAAGAAAAAGGCACCTAAACTACCCCAAAGCTGACGGGATCCTGTCAGCATTCTTTACAACTCACACAGACAGACATGCCTGACACATGGAGATATTTTTTTGATATTCGAATGCAGTTATCTGACTTGATATCAATTCTCCGTGTATTTCACACGTATCGTATGGCAATAAAACACCTCCATCGCCGAGACAAGCCGCTTCCTTTCCAGTTCGATTTGTCAGTTTGTTGACACAATACGGTGTAGAGTGTTAAGTCGAACCCAGTCCAGGATTTTGGGGAAACGCGAATAAGAAAGAAAAAAACCTTTCAAAGAATATCATTTTCAGATGCATCATGCATTCCATGGAACAAACTCGATTACATTTTTTCCGTTGGGCTATATACACTAAATTCCTGTTTTTATTTAACTTGTCTTCTAGTTATTGGGAGCGACAGTTGGAGGTGAGTGTTTTCAACGAGTCGAAACGTTAGACTATTGATAAATATTTACCCAGACACCGAATCCGACCCTCAACAAGAAAAAAGCTTCTTTCTGTAAAGTTGACATGACCATGCAGCGCAGCACTGGTGCTGCTCAAAGAGCACACGAGGGGTATCATACAGCACAACAATCGTCCACCGTCATAGTTAATTTACGTCATCGTAATTGGCTGGGTGTCACAACATATAATTTGATCTAGGCACAGTTGTTATTTGTGACTAAACCTTTACAAGTGTACAAGGCTAATCTAATAAATTGCATTAAGTGGTCACAAAAGGGTTGTAACATTAATTAATGTTGGCAAATGGGTTGTTGTTCGTTTGAAACTTAAGAAATTGTGCAAGGTCTTGGGTGAATAAAGTGTCTTTCTGGCACTATGCATCATATAAATGACGATCATTGCAGGCAGGGAGCAAAGGGTTATTTTTCTGTAAATTTGTTTTAATTGTCAAAAACTTAGAAGAATTTGAACATTTACAAGTCATAAAATCAAAGCACCTTTCCGACTGTATGCATCAAAAATATATTTTTTTTTATTTCAATTATGGAGCAGAGGTTTATTTTTGTTATTTCTCTACCATGTTTGTGTCCAAACATAAGCCTCTTAGACGTTCGTTAGGTCGTAGCGCCGGTTGCTGACGGGCTATAGCAGTCTAAGGGCAATCGCCGAATCCAAGAATTACAATCACAAAAACAAATGTTTACAAATCTCTCAGGCTCAGAAAGGATTTTTTCCTCTTTGATAAAAAGTTAAAAGAAACAAGCGTTTAGTGAGAAAGCGCAGGAATGGGATCTATTTCACAGGCTGCTAAGAGTCCGGAGAAACTATCTTTTTTATGCTTTTTCGCTACATGCTGGGAATCAATGCGCTGTTTCGTACGGAGTATCAAATTTTAATCTTGTACAACTTCTTTCAGACCCCAGGTCTGATTTTGAGCGATGATAAAACACATCAATCATCGGTCGCTCTCTCCCCGCTCTGAAGTGGACCATTGGAACAGTTTCCCCCTCCGACGACATCCTCACCCAGATCTCTTCTCTCGAATACTTCTTATTTGTAATCTTAACTTTATGACTACCATATTTCAGATCTTGATTAGAGCCGTTCAAAATGATGTAATAGTTATAAAATACATCTTTGTAAGACAAGTTCGCTATTCTTTTGTACATTGTAAATTCAAGCTTTGAATGTCATTCGTACGAAATACAACTATTTGCCAGGACATAAAATATATATACAATATATATAAGATTCACAGGAAAGGTTTTAAGACTTTCAGTTACCAATCAACGTTTGAAAGTTTTTTTGTCATTAGAAATTTCGAATAACGAGCTCTTACTAAGAAGTATCAATATTCTATTTTGTGATCTTAACAATGTTAAAGTCTCTGCCTAAAATAGTTTTCTTCTACTTTTAAATGAAGAATTATTTACGGTTTGATTCTTTTAAACTACATGCATATATCTATAATGTGAAATTAAAATTAATGATCCAACATAATCTGTCTTAAATGGAAAGAAATTTTAAAATTGCAAATATGTAATTTGCAATTTGGGAATGGGTTAGTAAATGGTGTAAGTGTGAAGGCTAGAAGGGCATAGAAAACCTTGCATAGCCAATAAAAATCCGTATACCAAATTTTGCTCTCAAGCTTTGAAGACAACTGTACAAATCAGAATCGGTCGTGAATTCATTTGTTTATGAACTAACTTTTTAAAACCGTTCTCAACTCGAAAATAGGAATTAAAAGTAAAAATATTTTTTTCATTCATAAACATAGAAGTAATCATCTGCAGCAGTGTGCTGATCCATGGTCCATCAGTTTGCCCCCCCCCCCCCCCCCCCCGTACTTATGCCCCCTCCATTCAGTACAATCAGTAAATCTGGTTCATAGTAAAGGAGGGTGGTTACAGATGACGACCAGCCTGGACCACGATTTATTTACTCTCTCCCCCAACACTCCAACTGTCAGCCCCTGTGGGCCCTGTGATTCATCACCCTCATCCAGTCACCTGTTACCCTGACGTGACGTAACTTTCTTCCATTGTCATTGGGAAGATCAAAGATTTACTGCAAGTAGTTCCAGATTTCCTTTACTGGTGTGTCCCAATAACACCCACACAACTCGTAGTCCCTCGTTCATGTCTTGTTATTGGTAGGTGCTTTTTTGTAGTCTTGTATAAGAGTAATAAAATCGGAATAGAAATTCGGTAGCGGGAAGCACAATTGATTCTGATTTTGAAATAATCCATCAAATGCAATATTCATTTCCATAATATGACTTGTCTGCATATTCAATTTACGGAAATCGATATCCAAAAATAAACTCAGGGATCAAAGTAAATTTCTCGCTTGGAGAACTTGATGGCAGTGTTGTGTAAAAGTGTACTGAAGCTGACTGTTGAATATTCATCTCATTCTGTCTGACTTTGTAAGATTTCAGCTTCATTTTGTAAGAGTTAAATTCGAATCCAGTGAAGCGGATTTGCGACAGGGGAGGAATCTGATTTTAATCCAAAACTAAACGATGATTGCTCATAGCAAGACACATTGCTCAAACACTGGAAAATCTCTCTCTTTCTCTCTCTCTCTCTCTCTCTCTCTCTCTCTCTCTCTCTCTCTCTCTCTCTCAAAGTAAGTTTCTATGAATGTCTTTGGTTTTAATAGCATTTTTTATTTATCCATTACTCAACAATACATGTATCTTCAGCAGTTTCTTCCACCAACGTTACGTTAACTTTCAATGTTTCTTAGTGTAAGGCTTTAAACAAATGTTACAGTGCACTTCATAAAGGAAACAATATTTATGCTATATAACTTTCAAGTAATTAAAAATATTTTTTGAGAGACAACTTCATATATTAAAGCAAAATTAAAGTCATAAACAAAAATACAAATTCGTGGGGTTTTTTTATTTTGTAGAGTGTTTAAATATAAATATAAACAAACATGTAGTTTGCTTTTGTCGTTTCGTATACTTACTAAGTAAACTAAAAAAAAATAAGATCACATTTACAGTAAAGAAAAAATCATTTTAACCCTCAATAGTTTTAAGAACAAATATATAAATATATTTTACTTTTGATAAATAACGTTTTAAACAAAATATTGTTGTTATTGCATAAATTTTTTTTGAAAAAAAAAAGAACAGAATTAAATATATTTGGCAACAACGTTGTGTTTGTGCATGTAAAACTCCTTGTTAATTTAAAACTCTTTAAAGTTTAGTGATGTCTGATATTGTTTCTTGGTTGGATGAAGATCAGTGAGATTGTGTTCTGCATCAGGTATAGGTTCATAAAAACCGTGTAGAACAATGAGAAACTGATTCCCCACCGTTACCAGGACAACGGCAAAATGTTATCTTTCTGGAAAGGTGCATGTAAAGCAAGCGTAAAACCCCTGGGCTTCAATAAAGCAATGTTTGATAAGTTTCTGAGTAATAAAGAAATTATTTTGCAAATGAAACATTTTACTAAATTTTATTATCAGCCGTTTTATGTTGTTTTAATAAACCTTCAAGTCATATATAAAAAAGCAGCTGAAATAGAATTCACTAAAGGTTTTGTTTTCTAATCTTTTCACTGCTTTATTTTATTCAGTTGAGAATTACAACATAGATATTAACAAACATAGGACTGGCATAGAAGATATATTTTAATATGTGCACTGAAGAGATTTTACCGGCAAACTAAAAATAAATAAAAACCTCCCTTACATTTTTTCTTTTTTTTTTCTTTATTGGACTTCCTAGCAAAATGCTAGTGAAGTCCATTAATTTGTTTTATTTTTTGCAATAATTCTTAAATGTATAAAATACAAAAAAGACCTACATATATAACATATCATTGTGATGTTTTTAATTACTTGAATTTAAGATAATATATCATTTTTTATGTCGTTAATGTTTATATTTTCAGGATTCATAAATGCATGAGCGCAATTAACTGATTTTTAAAACCATGCTAATATACAAATAAATCATTATTTTTTTCTAATCAGTTTTATATACTTTTTTCAATCCAAAATGAAGAATATAAACTTTAAAGTAATTTCAAATCGGCAAAATTGATTAAATCTTTCACCATAAATCTATTTAATTTCAAATTACTATTTGGTATTTTTTAATGCATAAAAATATATTATCAAGAATTTTTTCACGGAAAACCCGATATATTTACAAAATGTAACATAGAAGATTGAAGATAAATTTATCGCTGAACCTTAACTGAAAAAAATTAAATAAAATAGTTTATTAAATCGCGTAAAATTAAGTAAACTAAAATAGATTAACAACCCGTGTAAAATCAAATTTAGTGAAATAAAATAACAATAACAGAGAAAATGAAAAATAATTAACGTTTACATAAATTATTTAATCAACAAATGAATAAATAGATTATCAAAGAAATAAAATAAATAGAACTACTTGATGGCCAATACTTATGTTATAAATCAGTGGATTCGCCGATTTTTTGTTTGTCAGTGATTTGATTGGGACAGACCGCTGCTTGACGTACACAAGTTTTGACATCAGAATTTGAGTTCATGGTTTGAGCTGTCCAGATCTGAGATCAAATGATTGATTGGGCTTCGATCTGCCCTGTCAGTTACAATACGTCAGGAGTATGGAAAAGAGAGAGACCGGACATTCGTATTAATTTCAAGAAAAAAAAGAAAAGAAAAATTCAAATAAAATGTTTGACAGAAAACATGAGCATTATTAATACCAAAAAGGTAAAATTGATTGTATGTAAAAAAAACTTCAGTTTTAGTTATGATCAGAATTTACTGGTTTTGTTCAACTTTAAATTTTTTAAAAGGGTTTGGAAATAAAATTATAATTGTATATCTTTGAATGAACTTTTTTCCCTACAATATTACCTCAGTAATTTTGGTTATATAAATATTTAGTGAAAAGCGAATCCTAGAAAGGACGGTTAACACGTAATTAATGAAGAATAAATCAATTCTGAATCGAGTCGAGGGTTATTTTCACACCAAAACGGAAATTCAATTAACTTCTTTGAATGCGTTTACAATACTTACCAACTCAACACTGAAAACATCCGGGATAAACTATTCCACAGAATCCATCTGATGAACAAAAAAAAATCCCGGTAATGAAGCAGAGAAAGAAAACGCCGACATTGATCAATCAGGGAAAAAGATAGCTGACATTTAAATAATTTGAAATCAAAATCAAAACCGACTGAATTTAATCCTGTTACTCAATTTAGAAAACTTTAAAGGTTCCGTCGGCGCCTTTGATGTGGTCGCGGCCGTATTGGACCGTGACCCCATTGTGGTGGTCAATCTTCCCCTTGCATAAGACTGACACCAGGCCTCGTGTCACCCGTCTCCCCCATTCTCTACCCCAATTCCTGTTTGTCAGAGGAACATAATTTATGCGAAAAATATTACCCCCTGACCAAAGCGATTATTTTTTCATTACATAGTCTTCGATTTCAATACCCCTATAGTCGTAATTTAAGAGGAAAATTCTTTTCTCTTCTTTTCAGGATCTGAATGAAGTCTGATTTAGCTCCGTGATTGGTTGGAATCGCGTCACGTGACGGCTGAGTAGGTCGATGGAGGAGATGATTTGAGTTATCATAATATGACACATAGAAAGGGGAATGAAATAAATTTCAGCCGAGACATGCACAAAACTGCGTTTTACAACCATCAGTCTGTGTTCCAGAATTACTTCCCCGGGGACACAAATTATTCCTACGATGTTCCCTATTGCCAACCGAACATGTCTCCATCAAACGGGGACTTCTTCTCTCATCCGTCGTGCGCAGTGCAAAACAGCAGCATTCCTTCTCCTACTGGAATTTTCAGTACACAGTACACAGGATCCGAGGGCTACTCTAACCACTTGACCGGAGTTGGGAGTCCGAATCCAACCTCTTTCAGCAATAAGGGCGAAATCTATCCTTGGATGAAAGAGTCACGACAAAATTCAAAGCAAAGACAAGCAGCAACAGCGCAGCCACAAACGCAACAACAACAACAAACGCAACCAAACCAACAGCAACCTGGACAAACGGGACAGACAACAACCCCGCAACCACAGCCCGGTAAGTCGCTCCTTGTGCATGTGCCTGTAATGAGGTGGGGAATTTATTGTAGACATTTATAGTCTCCCCCAATGACCGCAGCCCCATTAAAGCCTAATTTTCTGATGATGAATTCGCCTGTTTCGTTAGCTTTATGGCGTGTTTCTGTGGATTGTTCGTTTTTTAGATGTCTGACACAGTAGACAATTTACCAGGATTATATCGGCCCTGACTGATATCAATTTAAGGCTACATCTGTTTACCTACATTGGTAGATTCTTTTCTCGGCCTCTCTGCAACAGAACTGTTTTGATGCAAATAACAAATATTAAACCATTCACAACTCAACCTTTCGTTTTTCAAATCTTCATAGTTGATCTTGTAAACACAAAATTACCCTTGAAAACGCAAGAAATTTCATTATCGGGGATTATTACTTTGATTTTTTTTTTCATTTGTGCTCTTTTTATCTTTTATTTCAAAAGTTTTAATCTCTGTATGTTATGTTAATTTTTTACCGCCTTGTTTTTGAGGATTAATTTTTCACGTAAATTTGTCTGTAACAAGGTGTAATCTCTATCCAATGATACTCCTGTATTTGTGTGTGGTCCTCGAATTACTTGTAGATAAAAGTTTTAATTCAATTATATGAAGGGTCCGCGGTTTTAATGTGAATGGTTTGTGCTTCTTTGATATATTCAAATTATACAATTTCAGCCGTATTTTCGAAATAATTTAATTGAATTACCAACGATAATTGTAAGCAAGACACAACTAAGAATCTGAATATGCATTAAAAAAAACCTCAAATATTTAAGCAATTCAAAGCTATGTAAAAAATGAAATAATTTTGCAATTAATAATAAATATTATAAAGTTTTCAAAGTTTATAAATTTTTGATTTCAATGTAAACTATCAATTTGAGCTAAGATTTAACTGCGTATATAATTACATTCTTCATAATTATTGAACTTGACAGTATTATAAAAAAGAACTTTTTTGTTTATTAATAGAGCCAACTAAGAGGGCTCGGACTGCGTATACTAGCGCCCAGCTTGTAGAACTGGAGAAGGAATTCCATTTTAACCGTTACCTCTGCCGACCAAGGCGAATAGAAATGGCGGCACTGCTCAGCCTGACTGAAAGACAAATCAAAATTTGGTTCCAGAACAGACGAATGAAATTCAAGAAGGAGCAGCGACAAAAGCCGCACTCAGAGAAATGTAAACACGACGGGAATATGTCCGGAAGTGAAAGTGATAGTCAGGGCTCGACTTCCGGTGGTGGAGACAGAGTGGGGAGTGAATGTGGCGGGAAATTGAGTCCCGACGACTTCGTTCATTCTCAGTCACCCCACGGACTACACTCCGGCCTCGGGGCCCACAACAATCACACCAACCACAAAACCTCTCGCTCCCCCCAGATACCGGGCCAGGATCTCAATCTACGTCATCAGTACCTCGCCGATAACGGCAGTCATTACTTCCGGGAGCAGACGTCACCTCGTCAGACGCAGTCTCTGTCTCCTCCACATCAGCAGTACAGCGACATCTACCAGCAGTCGCAACATCCGGGCTACAATCACATCCCCTCCGATAACCCGGGGTACCCCGCTGCGGGTCCGTATAATACTCACAGTCCCATGTATCCCGAGGTACCGCACATGAACGCTCATATGGACACGGGAAACGCCCATCCTTTCTCTTCCAATATGGGATACTCTTCTTCCGGAATTCCTAATTCTAATTGCTATTCTCAGGGCTCTTACGACTATGTGCCAAAATTGACACATCTATGAATATGGAAAGATGGATATTTTTGTCGAATTGTTCCGCTGCATCATTCAGATGTTTCTAGCTTTGAAATGCATATTTTTCTCATAGCAATTAGGGAGGATTCTTAATACATGTACTTCTGAGCAGAAGGAAATTGACGGAATCTGCATAGAGGACAAATAGTTTACTATTGGTAAAGCCTGTCTTGGAATTGTCACGTTTCTGTTAAATCCTGTAATAAACCTAATTGATTTCACACTATCGCGAATCAGGGAGTGAAATAAAGCGGCCGGAACTCAATTGAAACGATAGCCTTAACGAGCTGCCTATCCTGACACTTGTTTAATAAAGTAATGGTCTTTTAATAGTGTCCTCTAGCGAGGAAATATACAGCTGTATTAGGACGCTGGTCACTTACACACAATCGCCTCAATATGGCGATCTGTCAACGGAATCTGCGGGCAGACTGCACCGTCAGAAGGAAGGGTCGAGTGGTCAGCCAGTGAGGGTGATACCCGGCTTTGCCCATTGTGCAATGCCGTCACCTCTACCATCAAGCAATACGTGTAACCTCTACCATGTGACAATACATGTAACCTCTATATACCATGTGACAATACGTGTAACATTTAGCACGTGACAGTACCTTTAACCTCGACCAAAAGCATTAATGAGATTTGTATTGGTAGTCTAATCAGGGTAATTTATGTCATGCCAAACGAGAATTTCTCTGTTTTATTATTTTTGTATTGTTGTCCATGTCTGTTTTAGTAGTGGTTTTTGTCCAAGCAAAATTTAGTTGATAATAGGTGACGTCTAAATGTCTTATAGAAATAGTTGTAATGTCTCGTTCACTGAAGTCCTTTATTGTTAGCATCTGGAATTAGAAATCATTAAAATAAGTTTTAAATGGTTGACTTCGAAGAACGAATGGATAGGGATTCATGCATTTAGATTTATTCCTGTTTACTTTCCTAATTACTTATATTACCTTATATTGTTTACTGAAATCTAGTTCTCCGACGTTGGACTAAGATGTTGTTTTCTCATTGACCTACATTGTGAATTGTCCCGATGACAAAATCTTAAATAAATGAATTTAGAACGTATTTTGTCTGTTCTTTGGGGATATTGAAGGCAGAAACAATTTTACGTATTGAGAATAGGTGTCCAGATTTCTGCCTATGTGTGATGTCTAATCAAATATTCAGAATCCGAGAAGCAATGGAAAAGTTTACAATAGTTTGATTGACAAGGGGTTTAAGTCTTCAAGGAGCCAACCGAAATTCGGAAAAATGCCGTAGAATGCCACCTCTGATTCTGAAATCCGTTTTGATTGTAAACCGTTTTGATGATAAAATCGCGCTTCAGTTTCAAATTCGTCATTTTTTGAGCGAGTGTCAGTGTGCATTAATTCAAAACGTCCTGGAGATTTCTATCTCTCCGTTCAATTAAAATTTTACCACACCAAAGATGAATTCACGTGATTTTTTAACCCCGTATTTTCAGATGGTGGTGGATATACCGTCCCTGGACTTTAGAAATAACATTGGCCCTTTCATTTTGACAACAAAATATTTGCAGAAGACGGCCTTTGAAGTCCAGCAAAATACCAACCAATTGTTGGCTGTTTTGTGAGCAAACACGACTGATCAAGAATAATCGAGATTTACCCCGAATTGGATCCGTGAAACTGACACAAGAGTCATATTTGATCTGAAGCAGACGATAGCAGCAAGTGCCCGGCTGTAACGTCACAGGCGGGTACAGGCCACGACGAAATTTAGCTAAGAAAACAAACATGACCCCTTATAATACAGTCTGGCGTTTGTCCTCGTCCAGTATAGATAGAAAGAGAGATTTAATTGAGTCCCGACTCCTTGGTTATTTTCATTTCATATTAACTTTATTATATCGTTTGTAGAATTTTAAATTTCTTGGGTGGGTGTAGATGCAAAATTAACATAATGACATCTTGTCATACTGTAAATATTGCATTAAATTTCACACCCGCTCTGGAAATTCCATAATTGACAATATGGTTCCTGTAAAAATATCAGAGTACATCTTGCTTTGAGATAAAATTTATCGGATGAACCACATATTGGCTGTTATTGTCAATTAATTGTTCATTAGATTAATGTGAGCGATAATCAGATTCACAGATTCTTATCATTTATTTTTTGTGTAATTTTTTTTTCAATTCTGGGTTATGTAATTTTCATGATAATTCATTTTCTCGTCTGTTATCAAACGTGAATTCTTAAAAATATGGTAGTAAAGTAAAGGTAAAATTGGGTATTGAAGAAATAATGAGTAAGATATTACTGAACAAGGTCTAAATGATTTATTTGAAAATAAAAGTAACGACATTAATCAGAAAGAAAATTTTGACGGACCTTCATGGAAAGCCAAACGTTTAACAGATTCTTTTGTTATTTTTCTTTCAGATTTATAGCTTATTACATTTATATTACCATACTATTCTGCTTTACTTAGTATTCAATAACTAGCATAATGGAAGTATATATAAACGTCAAAAAATTGGTTCATTTTTATTTGTAACCGAGGAGTGTTTAAATTAAATAGCTTTGCGAAGAGGAGGTAACTACAGATAATCCGGAGTCACCCTATATTTCTTTATGCAGTAGTCTCTCTTTGATCACTCCATCAAATGATACTACATGCATTTTTATTTCAATAAAATGATTAATTACTTCTAGGATTAAAATTTCATCAGTGGATACACTTAATACTCAACACATAATAATAATAAATTTAAACTAAATTAGTAAACTAGATTTTTTGAAAGCTAGAACATGCAATTCATTTCCTCATGAATGAGCAGCGAGGTTTTATTTGGTGTGAAAAATGTTTCTGTTAAAGGCCTATCACCTTACTATTATTTGTTTAAACAGTTAATTTTTTAATATCATGAGCTAGTTGATCTTCACCTCGGATGCAAATTCTGTCATAGACAAACAGGCGCCATGACAATCACTGTCGGAACACGGCGCGATGGTTCGGGGAGAGGGCCTACACACAAATCCAACCTCTCCCTCCCCATCTGGTTTTCCATCCCTCCGTTCTTGCTTAGATTCCCACCGTGAACTTATCTACGTGCGAGAAAAAAACCTCACGAAACCTCTCCCGGAATTCAGTTCGCGATTTGTAGAGTTCTCAGCAGGCGGCTTCCATTGACTTCCTTTGAGGACTCTGCTCAGGATTCTACAGGAAGGGGCCAGTATTGTACTCTATTCGATAGAACATGTTTCTTTTTTCTTATTAAGAAAACCAACGATGTGTCAAAATATATACCAATCTTTCTTTTTTCTTTCTTTCTTTCTTTCTCTCCATCTCTGAGTATTCGTGAAGTTATTCATGATTACTCCTATATAATGATTTGGCAGAGTGAAATGTCAGTATCTCTGACACAGGTCCGTAACAAGATGTACAGGTGTTGGAATTATAAATTCATAAATTCAATCAGAAGCCAGGCGTTAAAACGGCTCTATTCTCTCCGTACGTCCCGCGCCGCGGATCCACAGGGCATGTTTCACGCTTCGCCTCCTCATTTCTAGCATGAATGAAATTCATTTTATCACAAGATTTTTGGGAATTTTTTTTATCAACTTTGATGTTTTGAAGATTTTGGAATTTAAATGACATGTATGACTAGATTTTGGACAGAATAGAATACCGGGCCACATAATCAATGCATCACGTCTGATGTTGTATGCTGTAGTCTAAGCTGTGCTCAAAGCTGCGTTTATTTGAAAAATATCTTAATGTTATACAATTTTTACAACGAATAAATTTTTTCAAAATTGTAAAAGTGCGAATTTTAACACAAACTTAGAGACATATAACTTAACGTTTGACAGCATTGACATTTTTTTAATACTAATAAAGATTAAACATGTTAAAGGAAACGCTATGAAACGCCACTTAAGCAGTCATGAAACGTTACTCAAACAGACAAACCATCCTGGCATCACAATAATTTACCAAAGAACTAGATGTATTAAATATATTTTTGGCCAAAATTTATATAATTAGCCACACATTAAATCCAAATATTTTAGTGTTAAGGTGGTATGGGGCACCTGTCGATATTTAGATGCATAAAGGTACATTTACAATCAAAATAATTTCACCCTCTTAGAATTTTCAAAATGGAGGTGACCCATATCACCTTAAATATGTACATTATATTTACTTTATAAGACGACAGTTTCTAAACCAGTACATATAAAAAAGAAAATATTTACAACCATCATTTTTAATTACAGAATTACTAGAAACCGTGTACACATGTTGTTGCGACCACACGACACGATACCCCTATATCTTACGCATGCTACCCACAAAATTATGATGACTGTCCCCTCCTATGCTACAACTTTGATCTGAGCATAAAAACAATAGCTTTGACCAATATTGTGTGGGGTTTTTTTTTGGTTTCTATACGTTCAAACTAAAGTTTATTCTGGGTATTGCGTATAACCTGTTCACATAGTTTTTTCTGGGTCCATATTGCGTAGAAACAATAGTTCTATCTGTATTACGGATGACGTGTCTCCAATTCAGAGGACATTGCTGACACCAGAGGTCATTGCTTATATTTGAGGTTTTGTGGTGGATTCAAGTATTTTAAGATTAAAATTTAATACAGAGTCATGATTATGCATGATGTTTATTTATGTTTACATTCCTCACAAATACGCAGTTCAAAATCCACGAAAAAGCCAACACACGCAACTCGCCACATTATTTTTACGACTGTAAAAAATTATGATACAATAATACGGTCATTCTCAGTGATCATTCTATTCATAAAATGACAAATGACAAGACTTACAGGAGTGAGATGATTCACAAATGTTACACGAGACAGAATTGGTCAACAAGAGGGATCAACATCGTAGATTAAAATACACCCTTTCCTATACTTATACCTCTTGACATATATACACTTACTTTTCAGAGGTGTTAGGAAATTAATTTATACATGTATCTGTTGTCAAAATACTTCATTAATCTGGAAATGGAAACGACACGATGGAGTTAAACAGGGATGAACCATTCTACACAAATCAGATATGTTCGGACTTAGTTACTACACGTATATCGGCTTTCAAAAGCTCTCATTATTTCCAAAATGAAACCGCCACAACGTAAACATAATCTCAACAAAGGTTTGGAAATAAATAAATCATCGAATTTCTTTGACTGAAACATTGATAATAATAAATATCAAACTGTCAATAAATTAGTGAATCAATCAATCGTCCCCTACAGAAGGCCAATATTCTGTGTTCGCTTTTCCTCCAACGAATCTTTAAATATTGCCTTGCAAATATTGTAAGCAGCTCGTTGAACTGAATTTACTTTCTTACCTTTTTCCAGGATAATAAATAATAATATGAAAATTAATGTATTTCATTTAGGACAATTATCTTTACATGATCAAACTCAGACCGCAAAAAGGTGACAAATGGTACCACTATTGACAGGTTAGATTCGTCAACCGACTTCTGCACTTGGAAAAATATCTGTTGTTATGACAAAGACGAGTATACACGATATTATCATCAATAAGTATAGTATCTAACAAAGCATAAAAAAAATTGCATACTTGAAACTGAACAATCTTATAAACAATTTGATGAGGACCATAGTCAAGGTTTTAAAGGTTTGTTGGGAGTATCTTAAAATTACTTACTATTTATAATGACAAAATGAGCTGTCAAAACGATACAATAACCTATGGTTGAAGTATTAATCTAATGGAAAAGTTATAGAATAAGGGGAGTTCAATTTGTTCGTAAAAAATGTTGAAGTTTTCCTGAAAAAAATTGTCGAGGGTGAAACACTCCAGTTGAGGAAACACAAGTTTACGCAATGAAAACCATCAACGTTTTGTTTGCAAACATGTTCCTCATAAGGCGTGGCGACTGAGGGCCGATACATCATTATCAAATTATTGTTTCATTTGACGGATGCCTGAGTCAAGACATTCACTTTTCATTCAATATTTAGATTTTTGTGCAATAGAAGTCAGACTTTACGAGCGGGCTGTAGGTTTTGTGTGTATCCTTCTGTCATTAATGGCCGTGTCAGACATGGCCGTCCATGTTCTACCGGCTCACTAGTCATACCGACATGTTTCTACTCCCCCTACACAGACTAAACAGACCAAAGATCCCCAGGGGTAGGGGGCTAGGGCAGATTCCCAATACACAGAGCAAACGGGGGGAGGGTCAGACACCCACCATACAGATCGAACAGGCTGGTGATACTGAGGGGGGGGGGGGGGGGGCAGACACCCACCATACAGACCGAACAGGCTGGTGATACTGGGGGGGGCGACACCAACCATACAGACCGAACAGGCTGGTGATACTGGGGGGGGGGGCAGGCACCCACCATACAGACCCAACAGGCTGGCGATACTGGGGGGGGGGGGGGGGGGGCAGACACCCACCATATAGACCGAACAGGCTGGTGATACTGGGGGGGGGGGGGGCAGACACCCACCATACAGACCGAACAGGCTGGTGATACTGGGGGGGGGGGGGGGGCAAACACCCACCATACAGACCGAACAGTCTCGTGATACTGGGGGGGGGGGGGGCAGACCTCCACCATACAGACCAAACAGGCTGGTGATACTGGGGGGGGGGGGGCAGACCGACATGTTTTTACTCCTACTACACAGACCAAACGAGCTGAAGATCCCGGGGGTTGGGTTGGGTGGGGGTAGTTAAAGAATAACATCGAACGGATCTGGAGGAGGGGTTAGTCAAATAGCATGCAATATTGAGGATCGGGCATGTAGAATGGTCTATTCTGTTTTCTGCGAAGAATGGGTTGGTGCGGGGGGTAGTTATAAATTAACGCGCAGGATTCCGTGTGAAAGATGAATGATTAGTCCAAAAATAGTCTGTAGCTCTACGGGGAAATTCTGGCTGAAAGGCCCGAGATTTGAATTTACACTTCATTAAATTGTCGGCGGCTTATGGGTGACGGGGTAGAGTTTCGGGATGGGGTAGAACGGGATGAAATCTGGAGTGAGCAAAAAAACATTGTGGTCGTGGCCCAGTTAATTTCATCATTTTAAACGAACTTATATGTAAATATTAAAGAAGGTGCAAAAGACATATATTTCAACAGGGAACACACTAGGAATTGATTGCTAGGTAATAGTCTAGAATGATTACACTAGGAACTGATTGCTAGGTATTAGTCTAGAATGATTACACCAGGAATTGATTGCTAGGTAATAGTCTAACAAGATTACACTAGGAATTGATTGCTAGGTATTCGTCGAGAATGATTACACTAGGAATTGATTGCTAGGTATTAGTCTAGAATTATAACATTAGAAAATGATTGCTATGTATTAGTCTAGAATGATTACACTAGGAATTGATTGCTATGTATTAGTCTTGAATGATTACACTAGGAAATGATTGCTAGGTATTAGTCTAGAATGATTACACTAGGAGTTGATTGCTAGGTATTAGTCTAGAATGATTACACTAGGAATTGATTGCTAGGTATTAGTCTAGAATGATAACACTAGGTATTGATTGCTAGGTATTAGTCTAGAATGATTACACTAGGAACTGATTGCTAGGTATTAGTCTAGAATGATTACACAAGGAGTTGATTGCTATGTATTAGTCTTGAATGATTACACTAGGAAATGATTGCTAGGTATTAGTCTAGAATGATTACACTAGGAGTTGATTGCTATGTATTAGTCTAGAATGATTACACTAGGAATTGATTGCTATGTATTACTCTTGAATGATTACACTAGGAAATGATTGCTAGGTATTAGTCTAGAATGATTACACTAGGAGTTGATTGCTAGGTATTAGTCTAGAATGATTACACTAGGAAATGATTGCTAGGTATTAGTCTAGAATAATAACACTAGGTATTGATTGCTAGGTATTAGTCTAGAATGATAACACTTGGTATTGATTGCTAGGTATTAGTATAGAATGATTACACCTTGTTAATGACTCGGTCTGGTTGACATTTTGCATCCCAATCTACTACTGGTAAATATAACTATCCAAAGCGAGGCTTAAAAATTTAAACAGTTCTGTATTTTTTACCTCTTGAAATATGACTGTTTTTGGTTCTCTGTTACACTCAATGAATTAAAACAAATCGAGGAGAGGAGATCCGTCATCTCAGTCAATCCGACATTTCATTCAAGTTTTACTCTACATAATGTACCTCCAAGCCAAATCGTCAAATAACTTGTTGTGTGAAGTAAAAATAAACTGCTTGGATAGTTTGTCAGTGTCGTTGCCGGTCTGGACTTCTGGCTATCGACGCTTGAATCTGAACATCCGGCTTGTGTGCGGGTCTCACCTGAAGCCGTGTATTGGGATTATGTGACTTCTGTATATTTTCAATTATAGATCTCGGTAGATTATTTTTATCACATTGGGTTCTGAGACGAGGAAGACAAACCAACAAAACAACAGCTTGTACTTTTGTCGTACAATCTCACGCCTAAAGTACTCGCTGGTTGCAGCCCATACTTTTAACCCTTTCATCCAAAGCAGTAACCAAAGACAGTGATTTCAAACAAATCCCAGGATAACGTTACTGTCATTTTCAGACATAAATCACACAAAAATGCCTGTAGGTTAGTGAATCCATAATGCTCAACTATTACATCCCAATCCAACATTAAAGTTCATACAATATGAGACACAGACATACCCTACAACTACTTCTTTCCAAGCTGTCAAAGGTATCCGGAAATAGTGCAAAAAAGAATATAAGACTTTAGTGTGTAAATATTTATGGGGCACATTAATATATGTATAAATGTTGTTGCCATTTCATTACTATATTGACTTCTTTGAGACAAAGAGATCTGTATAAAAGTATCGAAAACAAAATCAAATTTTCAAGCCAAAATATTTATATTTTTACGCCATAATAGTTTATGGACAAAACTAACATATTTTAAATTTTCATGGAGATCTAATCGGCAACTTGTTGACCATCCAGCTAGCCTCCTTGAAATCGTACAAATAAAGATAAAACGTCAGTTAAGCAGCATGCATTTTCTAGCTATACTAAATAGTGATATCTTCTTCTTAACCTTTGTTATTGAAGGGAAAAAACCTTCCCAGATTTTTTAAAACTTAAAGAATACCAAAGGTCTGTAGTCTTTGTGGAGTTACTCAATGTCATGTTGTTTAATACCCCGTGACGTCACCAAGAGGGAATCTACACAAGGAGCTTCCTACAGTCGGCAGTCAGCGATTCCAGCAATCGCAACTTCTCGGGCCTTTCCGGCAAGCTCGGAAAAACACCTCGAATGCATTAACATCGCCGGATGTTAGAAATTTATACAAAATGGAGTAGGTTCTCATTAAAATAAGTATCGGTTAGACAGTCTTGTATGTCGCTTCTGTGTTATTTTTTAGTGTATATCGTTTACTTTAATGAAGAATAGCTCATAGATGTATCTCAACAGATCGTAAAATGTGTTGTGCTTAGGTGATACATTCGAGATGTTTTTCCGAGCTTGCCGGAAAGGCCCGAGAAGTTGCGATTGCGATTCCAGAGGAAGGAGATGTGTTGAGTCGAGGCGATCGGGGAGTCCAGCTGTATCCATGGTTATATCAGCGGATAATTAACACTACACTATAGGCCATATAACTGAACAATATTTAAAGTTTCTTTTAGTTAAAAATTTTAAAATATTGTATCATTTTGCATAATAGATATAACAATTTGTTTTCACTCGGACTAAAATGTCACTCTTTCATTGGTTTAATTAAACATGGCATGTAACTGCTGGATTTATCCGTCTGGTGAATATATATATATACGGTAATATGACCAACACTCCACCTACTCATCTCGACATTTCATTATACTTAATACAAAAACCGCGCTCCGTAAGTTCTTAATATATTTAGAGTAGTTGCCTTTTGAAATTACTTTTAAATTAGAATAGCTGCCCTTTGATTTAATATCACTTTTTCGTGTTTTGAGCAGAATAAAATGGCATCGTCTAAATTTGCTCAAAACTTTGTAAAGGGAAGGAAGAAAACGTATATAATTTAATAGCAACAAAACATTATAAGTGAACAAGGGTGCAGCAAAGATTTTCAAAGACTTTTTAAAAGGTAAGAATGAGATTTTAAAAAGTTCGACTGATACGTTAGGCTACTTTTACATGAAGTTTTTAAAAGCATAGCTTCTTGTGAAATTTCTCACTTGATAGTTATCGGAAAAACAAAACACTTATCATGTTCGTTATTGACTGACTACAAAAATGATATCAATTTGATCAATCGAATAAACCGCCTCGCCGAATTGTCTATGAAATTGATCAACCCGATATAATTTGTCAGTCAGTAACAAACCTATAGGAGTATAGTAAGTAATAGTACACTCTTGCTGACTGTACAACAACACAACAAGCTCTGAAATATTTTGTTTCATCAAACATAACGAAAAAAAGCTTATTTTAAAATATCATTCAAATATTAAACAATAGATATCAAATTTTACCTGTCTGTTTACAAGTATATATGTAAGATAACTTTACCATCAGACGTGCAGAAGCGTAAATTAGGTTTACACAATTACTGGTTTGTTTGTCTGTTTGATATTTGTTCTTTCACTTTATATCTATGTTATATTTATCTTATATATATATTTATATAACTTGCCCCATACCTTTACCCACAATTATTGTACTGTTATATTTTTGCAATGGCAATGTATGTATATATGGAATGTACACGTCAATAAACTATACTATTTCTACTTGTATAAACGACTTATCCTTAAACGAGAATTGTATAGTTCCATGAGAAGAAAATTTATTAGGAAGAGGGTGATCGAAGCTACAGAATTTGTGCCTAATCCCGATTGTAAAATAGTAGAATGGAAATATGTTGAACTTCATACGCTTAAATCAAATCAAGAAAAGTTATGTATCGTGTCAATGAGTGCAGTTTCATTTTACAATAAATAGTTTCATTGTTTTTTCATTATAGAACACTAAAAAAAAAACCATTTATATAATATTACTTATTAGGTTTGTTACTGTTTACAGAAATTTGCGGCGTCGGAAAAGTCCATAGATGGCGAGGCGGAGTTCAATATCAATATAAATCTATAATTAAAAAAATTTAAGCATAGTGAACCTCAAAAGTGTTAATTTACACTATAACACAATATAACACTCTTTCTTTTTGTTGTTCATCTGAGTATGAAAGTAGCGAGCATTGCAGGAATAATACAAACAACCTTAAAAGAGTGTTGTTGTTTTTTAAATATGTATGCAATAATCTCTACTTCATAGCATATATGTATACGGTCTGTCTAAAAATCATTCTGCTTTAAATTGTTTAACTTAATTTAACTTAAATTTTAAAATTGGGTAAATGGTCATCACTACCAGATAGTACTTTACATAGAATTTTTCTGTATAAAGAAGTAAATAAAAAGCTACCTTGAACTATGACGTCAGACGGTGCATTCCGTGTATCTAATGTACCTCATTGTTTTGATCGATGGCAAAACAACCCATGCATTATAAAACTCAAAAGTATATATGAAGTAATATATGGTTTTAAAATACGTACAATAATATTACATTTAATTACATTGTACAGCATGATCAGCTATATGCACTAGATAAGGGAGGAAACATGAATGGTACATTCATGTACCGCTTTGTTCATTATATCCGGTGCGAGGATACGGTAAATTCTAATAATGCTATTTCAATTTCATTTTATATAGTCTCTTTAAAAAGGAGTAATTAAGGTCTTCCGTTTCCAACGGAAGACCTTATAGTGACTGTAGTGTTTTTTCTTTCTTTCTTTCTTTCTTCTTATTTTTTTTTCTCCTTTTTTGTCGGCAAAATTTTTCAGAGATGGCTAAATAGATTTCCCTGAAATTTTCAGGGATGATAGAAAATGATAATATCTCGAGCCTTTTTTTCATTTTTTCAAAATTCATTTCCGGTCGTCCGTTTCCTGTCCCGCGACGAAAAGCTTGTGGCATCGAAATCTCAGAAACGATTAAGACTTGAACATCCAAACTTTGTGGGATGATAGACTTATTGTAGTAGATATGTTTAAACTATTTTGTTTTGTTCATCGCAACTTCCGGTCGTCACTGGCGGCTCTTCCAAAATTATTTTATTTACGTATTTTATTTATTTACATAGAATGAATATTATAGTATAAATTCTTACATGTGTCATCTATGCGATGTTAAATTAACAAAAACATTCTACTTCCGGTGAGATATCTCAATTATCTCAGGTAGTTTTTTTAAAACAAATTTTGTTCCCACGAGATCTCAAAAACTATTAGTGATAAAGATACGAAACTTTCATGGATAATAGACATTTGAATGAAGATGTGTTTAACTGCTTTCATTTTGTCCACCGTCACTTCCGGTCCAAACCGGAAGAGTTCAAACAAATTATGTTGTTTATAAGTTTAACTGTTTTTCTTTGACAATTTTAAATAAATTGATAGGCAATAAAGTCCTGTTATCTTATGTTTAACAAATACTAACTTTCATTTTCATCAAGCACTTCCGTTTGTCTGTTTCCTGTCCCGAGACAAAATACTTTGACTCCTCGAGATCTCAAAAACGGTAATGACTTTAACAATCAAACTTTGTGGGATGATAGATCTATGTAAGTAGATGAGTTTACACTTTTTCGTTTTGCTCGGCATAACTTTTGGTCGTCACCGGAAGCACTTCAAAAATATGTTTTTACGTATTTAATTTATTTTTCGTAGAATAAAGACATTAGTATAA
Organism: Magallana angulata; assembly: GCF_025612915.1. Classification (NCBI taxonomy): domain Eukaryota; kingdom Metazoa; phylum Mollusca; class Bivalvia; order Ostreida; family Ostreidae; genus Magallana; species Magallana angulata. The sequence goes on along the minus strand of NC_069111.1, from coordinate 3,344,155 downwards.
ATCTTTACATATGTCATCTATGCAATGTTAAATAACCAAAAAAATCTACATCCGGTGAGATATCTCGATTATATCAGGAAGCTTTTTTTAAAACATATTTTGTACCCGCAAGATCTCAGAAACTGTAAGTGATCAAGACACGAAACTTTCACTGATTATAGAAATCTGATTGAAGATGTGTTAAAACAGTTTCATTTTGTCGACCGTCACTTCCGGTCCACACCGGAAGAGTTCAAATAAATCAAGCTGATTATCTGTTTAACTGTTTTCATTCGATAGTTTTAGTTACATCGGTAAATAATTATAATGTAAGATATGCAAGTAAACAAGAAATAATAAATTAAATTTTCATTTAGCACTTCCGTTTGTTCGTTTCTTGTCCCGAGACAAAAAACCTTATTTCGATGAGATTTCAAAACCGGTAACGAATTGAACAACCAAACTTTGTGGGATGATAGATCTTTGAATGTACATGTGTTAACACTATTTCGTTTTATCCGGCGTAACTTCCGGTCGTCACAGGAAGTACACCTTATTTTGATTTTATTAAAATAATTTGGGTATTTTGCATGGAAGTAACATTTTAGCTATAGAAATACAAAATGTCATCTACACATATGATATAAAAACAAAATAAGTTTTACTTCCAGTGTGACATCTCAAATAACTCAAGTAGCCTTCTTTTTAAAAAACAAAAGTACCTGCAAGATCTCAGAAACTGTGAGAGATCAAGACACAAAACTTATAATGGACATTTGATTGAACATGTGTTTAATAGGTTTCATTTGGTCTTACGTCACTTCCGGTTTTCACTCAAAGCGTTCAAGTAATAGAGGTTGTTTTTTTTAACTTTAGATTTTTTTAAGTATTTTACTCAATGTGATGAACAGTAACGTATCGTAGGTAAATGTACTAAAATATCTACTTTCAATTTCTTAAATCACTTCCGTTGGTTCATTTCCGGTCCCGGGACAAAAAACTTTTCTCAACGAGATATTATAACTAACAAAAATTTGAACATCCAACTTTGAGGAAAGACAAAACAATGTATGAAGATATGTTTACTATGATCTGTATGATCCGGCGTAACTTCCGGTCGTCACAGAAAGTACTAAAAAAATGACATTTTGTCTTTTATTTGTGTTTATATCTTGGGAATTCCTTTACAATATAAATTATATCTATTTTCTGTTGACAAGAGCAATGAATCTTTTGTACAGATTAATAATGAGAAACGGAAGACCTTTTTGTTGCTATAGCAACAAGAGTCTAGTTATTAATTACGTTTTGAAAGCCAAAGTGGTTAAATGATGCACATTTCCTTTTTGAAAAGGTTCGATTCCCGTTTTTTTGTAATGGTTAATTGAAACATTTGGAATGGATATCATTTTCCTTTCAATAAGTCGAGTATGTTCTATATCATGCATTATGTTGTGTACATACATGTACTTTCAGATAATGGATATTTATTATCATCTCAATCAACTTACACAGGTTCGATCTAATCAGCGGTATGACAAGCAATTACATCTTTATTATAAATAAAAGAATAACACTCATGGAAGTAAATGCAATATGTTAAGCGGCAATACCCTCTCATTGTATGTGATTTTGTAAACATAATTAATGAATTCTGTAAGAGTTACATAATAGTTTTATTTTCTAAAAAGTTAAACATTTATAATTTAATTACACGAAAACATCTTACTGGCTAGCACAACTTCAAAATGCATTAAATTTCAAACCAGTCCATGCCTGAATTCTCTAGGCGGTATTTCTCTAACAGGCTATATTAATTTATATTTGCACTTTATACATGTTGCATGCATATCTATGCAATAACATTCTTTCCCAAAGAAAAACGAATATTGTATTTGACAACATTCTACAATTGCATTTAGAATATTTTTATGCTGAACAAATTATCCTTAGTTAGTATGCCTTCTATCTCGTTATAATAAATATATGTCAAGGTAGCTCCCAGAATAGCTGGTGTAGATACACCACAAAATCTAAAAAGAAAATGTCCGTACCTCGACTTCGTAAAACTCAGAGGTCACTACATACAAAATGTTAGTGCCATTACCTTATTATAAACCAACATTTGCTCTATGTATTATTACCTAACTTTTTTGGAAAAAAGTATTTTAGTTTTTAAAACAATGTTACTGTTAAATCAAATAGGACAAACAAAACAACACTGCTATGTAATTAATACTTTAAGGAAAATGTTTTTTTAGTTTTTGAAACAACGTTACCGTCGACTTAAATAAGACAAACAAACAAACAAAACAAAACTGCTATGTAATTGATACGTTAATTAACTATGAGATTTGGCGACATTTCAATCTTAAAGAATCACGCATGTATAATTTTTAAAACATAAAAAAAGAAAAAAAATGAAAATGCAAATCATATTCAACTTTAACTTTATTTATAACAACAGTTTAGTAACGGCGAGAAATTCATGCACTGACCGCGAAGACAAACTAATTTGAATGTAAGCAATTACATATATGTTAATTAGATAATTATTAATGGTTATATACCAAAAACATCCAACTTGAATTCTTATGAAATTTATGCTGCCCTTCACTGCAGAGGACGATGTTTTGAAATCTGTAAAAATGTAATAAACTTGCAAATATGATTGACCTGTAAATTTTAACATCGATCAAAACTGAAAGCTGGTTTCATATTGTCTTATAGCCTGTTGAAGATCATAAACTTGATGTGAATCGTTGTCTTTGTTTAAACTGTCTCAGTTAAAATCAACTGCCGACAGTTTTTGCCTAGTTTTTGGTTGTGTAACGACTCATTATAGTCATTCGACAATTTAATGTCTGCAAAATGGTCGGGGATGTTTCAATACAGCTTTTAAAGGACATTTGCTTTCTTCATCAACATTTCCAATAACTAGTTCATAGACGAAGAATAAACATTGTGAACTCTATCGTTTTACGAGATTGAACCACATTTACACCGTTAAATTACAATGGTTTTTACTGGAACGATTGATTCTTAAATATTGCTATTATCTTATCATTTTTATAGCTTGGATTTCATTAATTATCTTTATATAAACAGATTACTGATCAACGAAAACCCTCACTTTTTAATACTAAGCGAAGCAGTAGCCCCTTGCTATCAACAACCGGGGCGATTCGCTAGAGGGTGATTATTTAGATATTTATTGGGTTTTTTGGATTATGTGGGGATTTTTTACTACGGAAATTTATAAATTTTCCGGACCCCCGACCCCCTTTAGATCACAGCATGCTTAGTTTGAAAAAATGTGTCTGATTGTCTGATTCTCTTGCCAACAGCATCCTGACAACAAAATATGTCAAACCACAAACTTCAGTGATTGCTATTAAATATGATTTGAAATGCTTTATTTGATACATTTATAGTCGGTATTTGAAATTTAAAATTTCATCGCTTGGTTACCTTAATCGTGGGATTGACAACATTGTGGGCAGAGTGAAATGATTTTTGGAATACATCTTTGATAAACCCCAGGTAACTGACCTACATTCGAAACTGGTAGTGGTTTACTACTAGAAGCTGACCCTGAAAATTTTAGTCTTCGATGTTTCCAAGCCCGATGTTTAAAATCTCTTTGTAATGTTTAGCGTAATTCAGTAAGCCCTAGAATCTCAAACCTAAAGATAACCACATCCCCATTTTTCACTATGGAAGAGGTTTAACACTTGTATATGTCCTTAAAAATACAACCCCTAAAAAGGAATAATACATTGAATTGTGAATTGCTTTCTATAGATCGCAGTTTACTTTAGAATTGCGGAGAGCAAACTGCGTTCCAAAAACCGGTTGCCGATGAAGCCTTTTTTAGTTTCTCCTACCCACAATTCACAGCCACATTACCCTAAATTATGACTTGGCAGGGCAACATGAAGGGAATGCAGAAGTCTTGAACAATGATAATTGATACACATTCCTAATATTTCCCAAACATTTGTTTGCAGTGCTTGCTTGCGTTACGATGATATCCTTCCCATGATGCCACTTTGACCACACACACAGTTACATGTTTACGTGTTGTTTATGGCGCTGATGGTCCATACACTTACATGTACCTACCGCTCGTAAACAACAATAAATAGAATTTACACCAACAAAAAAACAAACAAACAAACAAACCAAATAAAAAAACAAACAAAAACCAGAAACCAAAAAAACCCAATAAACAAAAACAAAACAAAGAAGTGAAGACGTCACAAAAAATGAAATATTGCTCCAAATTTAACACTTGGTAATAAGGTATTTCGCTTAACAAAGTTTAAAAGCAAAGAACAAAACAATTTAATTTTTTTGCTGAACATGAATGTTAAACAAAAGAATTTGGAATTATATTATTCAATATGCCAAATTGATGCAGTATATTGAGAAGCATGTACCATTACGTGCAATTTTATAATGGCACAATGCTAAATTGTAAGGAAGGCTGAATGTAGAATCCACAAATACAGGATAAAGCGAGGAAGCAACAGATAAAGCCTCAAATGAGACAGTTTACGCTTAGAACGAAGGAGTTTCATTTTATCGATATTTTAGAGCACAGAGCAATACAATTCGATTTTTTAAAGTTCACCATCCGTGTAAAACGAAACGGAATATGTTATGCTATAAAATAATACATCAGTGCAATGTATATTTATATCGTTTTTTATGTATACTGTTACTAACTTTTTAAATTTTCCACTTAAAATATAGATTATTAGCGAATTCGTTTTTTAAAACACCACCTGATGGTAAATTAAAATGTGAAGCAAAATGTCATTATGTGGAAAACTATTGAAATCAATATCATCTAAGGGGTGCTTTTTTGCAGTTCCTTTTTAATGGTTTTGTTACTGCGTGATTAAGAGAGGAATACGGCCATGGTCATTATAAAGAAAGAAAGAAAGAAAGAAAGAAAGAAAGATAGATAGATAGATAGATAGATAGATAGATAGATAGATAGATAGATAGATAGATAGATAGATAGATAGATAGATAGATAGATAGATAGATAGATAGATAGATAGATATTAATGAATGCAAAAATTTTAACCATGCACCATTATCAACAGTTCTATATTTATTATAATTTTGATTTGGTTTTCCTCATTCCGTGCTTCAACTCTCGTAAAGTGGTATGAATTTAAAAAAAAATTCAAATTCACATGTTTACTTGGTATTTTAGAATCCAATATCATGCTTCTAATTTTATGCATTATTTATTAGTCATACTTATTCTCGGATAACCTTGGAGTATGTTTTTTATTCATGTGATAAATATAAATAGAATATCTAGAGCAGTTGGCAATTCATCAAAACTGACCTAGTATTATAATTTATTATTTTTTTTTAAATTGAGAGTATACATATGTTGGTCTTATTGGGACTATATTAAAGATATACAAGAATGCAAATAGATATCATATTTATCAAATGCAAAATGATCTTAGAGGTAACGAAGAAAAACTTTTTTCTGTGCCATTTTATTTTAAAAAATTCATTGTTATTTATATATCGTAGTTACTCTGTATAATAGAGATTTCAAAATTGCACATCCACATTTAATTTTAAAGTAAGATATAATAATGAATTAAATGTCAGATGGGATATATTTGAAATTTACATTTAACTGTGTTTCTTAAATGTTATAAAAAAATAAGTTGTCCGCGCACAAGAGCCTATCATTTTCTCACGTTATTGTTTTGGGTTGCGAGTTTTCATATTTTTGTTTTTCACAAAATGCAAAATTGTTGAGACTTATGTTACGGAACGTGCAAATGTGTAGACATACAATGTATTGACTTTTATGTCCGAAGTCGCGGTTAGGACACCAACAGGCGGTCTGAAGATTTAGTAATTACTAATTACTTATAGAAGCGGGCTAATTATTCGGGATCTGTTTCCAAATAAGACCCAGGGAACGAAACAAATGCATCAATCCCAGCTGACAGTTCACACAATGACATTTTATTTCAGTCTGAAATATCTTTTGACACCTACCAATAAGACCATACAGCCAAAAAAAAATTTTTAATGAAATAAATTCAAATATATGCGCCGTGTAAATAAACATCATGTGACACTGGTGTTTTTACATGCGGTTTCTGGTGACCCTATATCTTTCGATCGTTAATAACGGAATAATGTAGATTGAAGCGTGTTTCTTTTACCAATGATGATCCGCTGTTGTAAAAGGTGACCACCTGTAATATCAGTTCCGTAATACGGATTCTATGGTTCCCCAGGAAGCAAAAAAAAATATTCCTATTGCAATAAATCAACGCGGGAAAAGTGTTACCTATAAATCAAGGTCTAGTGAAAAAAATTAAAGTAATGCCATTACTTTAATTGCTATCAACCGAAGTACTAGAAAGATTTGAATATCAAATCATTAATATCGCATCTAACCACCTTCAATATATGCGTGCGGACTTAAAAAATCAAAAATCAAATGTGTTACATGAAGGATATCAAACTTCGCTTACATCGGCAGATTCAGCGTTATCAATGTCATCTGTCGCCAGATAATCTGCGCATTAAAAATCTTCAACCGTAAGACTCTCGACCCCTTAACACTTTCGTCGATATTCAATTTTGAACAAAAGTCAATTCATTACCCCGATTTTCAAATATTTAAACCTTATTTTAAAACTGACCCTTTTATTAAAATTTTGGGGTCGATGAGCCACATTTTCCTCGCTGAGCCTCTGTCCCGATCCATTCACGTAACACAACAACCTGAGCCCGCTTCTGGCCTCGCTATCATGCGTGCTTTGCAACATCCGTTAGATACAGTTCCATAAAGCTGTGTCTGATGACCATATCGTCCATTTGATTGTGTTTTGTTTTAAGATATCGACACGTTTTGTTCTATCATTTGTCATGTAGGGTTTGAAATAATGCAGATATATAGAAATCTTATAACCTTCACAAACTTCTGATAGGTTCGAGGTGCTAGCTGTGAAACATTATGCATGATGGCAAGCTTTCACTGATGGATGACACAGCAGACGAAAACTGCTTTGTAACCAAATGTCTGTCTGATAGTTTTGATTTCAATGATTTACCAGATAATACGACTGATACCCACGCTGCCAGCCAGTTCAACAAGACATGCGCGTCTTCTTCGTGGTCGCCACGATTTGAATTTCAGAGAAAAAGAATTGGAGATCTCTGTCAAGATATCGGAGAGTTTTTTGAAAACGAAGCTGCAGTTAATTGTTTTAACGACAACACTAATCGCAGCCAATCAGAAGGGGTGAAAATCGAGCAAACCGCCGAGTTACCTGATTCTTTGCGTTTTTCGTCTCTTTCGTCAGTTATTCCAAATGACACCAGTACAGAATCCACATCGAAGACTCCGGAAAACCCCAAAGGCTCCTCGGTCGACGATTGTATTATAATTGACGACGATGACGTGGATACTAATGATGACGTCACTAAAACGTCATATAGAGGTTCAAGTGATAGTGACGATGTTCAAGGAATATCAAAAAATATTTTCACCGAGTTGTTTATCAATATTCCAAATCATGAAGTTTCTTGTTTTGATGACTATCAAGATGAAAGTATACAACTAAGAAATTATCAATCACTGTTAAAAGTATGTAAAAATGGTTCTGAGGTAAATGCATATAATTCTTCTAACTTTGATTCACTCAATGCAGAGAAATGCATTGGTTTAAGTTCACCAATTAAACCTGGAGATAAAGTCGAATTTATAAATGGCTCTCTTGTAAAAATTTCAAGTAGAAAGACAAGTGTTGAAACAACACGTGATAATCAGATAGACAATGCCCAGCACAGTCTTTTACGCAACAGATTCGAAATTAGGCAACCTTTAAGAAGACACTCTATTGACGACAGACAATTGGATAGGATTCGACAAACAAAGTCGAGGGTCCACAGTCGAAGTGTTTGTTTTCCCCACAGTAGATGTTGTTCCTCCTCGGGAAAACACGATGCTTTCAAAAGCAACATTTACCACTCCCCAAAGTTATGGTTTTTCTCAGATGACCAAAACTGGTATCGAAAAAGATATGGAGCTAACATACCCCTTCCATCTTCAAGAAACGTGCACGATATCTCCCCACCTGTGGCCCAAGACGTTCCGTTAAATGATGGTCATACAGTGCAACCATTGCAATCTAACAACGAAATCTTAAGAGACAGTGATCGAGGAGTAACAGAGACACAAACCACACAGGGCCTTTATGACGTAGGCGATTGGGAGGATTGGATGTGGTTGTGTGACCCCGGGGAAAACGACTCAAGCGACGAAAACGTGATTCTGAAACTGTTAGAGGGAAGTGATGAGGAGCAGGACGATGACAAACAAAGTGAGGCAAAAGACACGTGCCCAGAACAAGAAGAGACTTGCCAAGAAGACACATGCCAGGACAGAACTGATCAGAGCGAGGTAACGGACAAGGTCGTAGAGGAGTACGATCTTGTTGACCATCTAACTAACACAGATCCTTGTAATCCAGATGAAAGCGATATCGTTGACAATCTGACAAACACAGACCCGTGTGATGCAGAAGAAGACGATCCCCCAGAGGGTGCTCTCCTTGACGACCAGGACTGGGGTTGGTTGGTAAGTTTGAGCAATTTCATGTACGAATGTAATTAAGTGGGGCACATGGTTCAGTGGGCATACGGTATGTATTAAGTCGCTAACCCAAAATCGTTGGTTCGAACCCTGCTGTGGTGAATTGATGCTGGTTTGTGTGTTGTGTCTATAATCTTACTTGTGTCGGTCCATCTAAGCTAGCTGCAATGGGTATTGACTTACCCTAGGATTACTAGTACTAGTTACAAGTAATAGACTAATATACCATCGAGAAAAATAACTCATCTGCATAGCACACCAAAAACCGGATAAAGCACTGATCTAATGAGCCTCGTGGCTCGGGGAAAAGTTTATATTTTAACCAATCAATGCGTTTAATAGTAGATTCAATATGATGTGTATCCGAACAACGCCGACCAAGTACAATTGTATGATGTTCAAACAATATCATAGCTTTTATTTTGATTTTTGATCAGATTAAAATTCACTCCATCACCTTGTCACAAAATCCAAGCGTTGTAGTAAAGGATTTCACATTTTTATCAAATTAAAAAAGGTAGATTTAACATCACATTAGAATTAGGATGTCAATGTAATTTGATCGCCCTACATGTACACCAATGAATCAACTACCAAACATTGCATTTGTCGCTGATGTTGTTCTTTATATACTTTTCAACAGACTTGGGGCGAATTACATGGTAAAGTTATGCATTACAGTTCCATTACTTGTATTGCTTATGTGGCTTTACACATTACTAGCATTACTTTGCAAACATATAATGGATTGCAATACATTACCATTACCTTTAGTATTACACAATGTCTGCTATTCAATGTTGTTGGAATTTAGTCGCATGTGATCATGAACTGTTGTTGGAATGTCATTAATTCATGGTAAAGCATAGCGTATGGTCTCCATAGTCACCAGAAGTGTTGGGACACCCAACAACAGCTAGAGCTGTGCATCCAGACATTTCATAATAGTACACCATCTGTTAACGTTTTCCTATTCAATCTAAATCTATAAAGTGCATGACAGTATGTACATCTGTATGATGGTTTAAAGTTCTGCATTAAGGACATTCAAATACTTTAAACTTTTTTGTTTGCTTTTGCCAGGAATAAAGTGACTTAAATAAACTTGTTTTGAAAGGTTGGTGTTTTAAGATCATTTTAATCTGGTTTTATAAAGGAAAAATCGGTTATTGAAATGATGAAAATGGCGGGCGGTCGGGCGGCTGCCAAAAGGGTACTCCTATTGTACGGATAACTCCTCTTTCAGTTTTCAAGTTAGGAAATTGTTGTTTTGTAGATAAATTATACATATATCAGAGATGTGCATATAACTTTGATTTTGATTTTTGATAATTTATGAGATAAAAAAAAATACCAGCTGTTGAGCCTAATAATTTTATCGAAGAATATTGCATATAGGGTACCCCTATTGTACGGATAACTCCTCCTACAGTTTTCAAGATAGGAAGTTGTTTTGCAGATCAATTAAACATATTTCATAGATGTGCATATAACTTTGATGTTGATTTCTGATTATTTATGAAAATAATAACGGCTGTTTAACTTAAAGTCATTTAAGTAATTTTCTCGGAGAATATTGCGTATAGGGTATGCCTATTGTACGAATTTTTTTCAAGATAGAAAAGTTGTTATTTAGCAGATCAATTACACATATTTCAGAGATGTGTAAATTACTTTGATTTTTAATAATTCATGAAGAAAATGCTACCTGTTGAACTTAGTTATTTTTGGCAGAATACTGCATATAGGGTACTTTATTTATGATAGGTAGAGTTTATTAATTCAGGGTTGTCGCATAGATTATGGACTCTGGTTCACATAAAAGAAATCCCGAGTTGCTGTCATATTGACAGCTTTTTATTGTTGATTAAATCAACTCCGTTGAACCTATCCTGTACTGTCGTTTTTCTTTTTGATGTTGCTGAAACATCTAGAGCGATTCTGAGCGGTCTATTTCGTCTACTGATTCAACAGAACGATTTCATGGTTCAATTCAATTTTGTTGTTTCATTGTGCTCAAATGCTAGATATTATTTCTTTGTATACAGACATGTATGTGTCACTCTGCACTGTTTGCAAAGTAAATATTAAAAAAAAAACAGTGTTCGTTAGTTACTAGTGCCAGTTTTCCCAAATTTTCGTCACCCATTGTTTTAGAATTAAAACTTGTTTTTAAAGAATTGCCATAATATAGCACTAGTTATAAAATATTTATACTAGTATATTATCTTTGTAAAAAACGGTGACAATTATTGCGACAGTTCTTTGCAAAGATATGAACTTATCCTTGGTAACACTGTGAGATGGTGATGTACATGTTGTCTTATAAAAGACAAATATGTTCCCTCGTCAAAGACAAGACAAAATATGTAATCTTGTCAAAGACGAGACTAAATAAGTTTCCTCGTCAAATACAAGACAAAATACGTTTTCTTGTCTAAGACATACAGAATATCTATCCTCTTCTTAGACGAACAAAATATTATCTGTGTCTTTGATAAGACAAAATATGCATCCTTCTCTTAGACGGGTCAACATATGTAACTTTAATTTATCTAGATATTTAATTATGATTGCAAATGAATATAATCACCGTACATAAAATGTAAACTAGATTTTCTTCATACACAATTTTTTTTTTATGGTTGTATTTTGAGGGTTTTTTTTCTTTGGGGGGGGGGGGGGGGGTTTATTTCGTATTCCATTATTTGTTTAGACAATGGAGTCATAGAAAGGTTTGAATTAGAATTGTTTATAGATGCAACCTATTTCTTACTTAATGGGGCATGGTCACGATTTTGGTCAAAAATTAATTTTTCGCTTTTGATGTTTAAAATGCTTCAGTAAGGCGTTTTAATAGGCAACCAAAATTTAAGTGTCATTTGTTGAATTATAAGCGAGTTACAGAGCTTATAATTCCTCGCTATGTAAACAAAGCTTTTGTTTACATTTTGAACGTCGAAGTGAAAATTCCAGTTTTAGACATAAAATGAATGTGTTAATCGTTAGAAACTGTTTATTTATACTTAAATATATTAGAATATAGAAAAATCATCTTGAAAAAGATTTTTTACTGGTATATTGAACCTATGTAAACAAAAACAGGGCACGAGCCTTGTTTACATGAGCCCTGTATCTTGCTTAAAACTCATCGACGGGCACCCGAATTTCATTTGATCATTAGAACGCATTCATAAAGCATTGTAAATAATAAAAACAGAAAAATAAAATATGACCAATATCGTGACCACGACCCTTTAATCTCCAATGGGAATATGTACTTCTATTGATTAAAATTTATTTGAACTCTAACAATTGAATTAAAATAATAAGCTTTTGTTTCATATGTCAAAACAAATCTAAGAATATTTTTGAATGAAAAGGTAAGAAATAGAGAAGGTATAATACATATTTGAAGATTATGGAGATAAAGATTTTTATATGAAGCAAAAAACTGAGAGAAGTGATAGATGGTATCATCAAGTTGCACTTTGACCTTTAAATTACATTTATTTCGAACACAGACAAGTGTCTGATTACAATGTATATCCATGAAGATTTAAAAAAAAAAACCAGGTATTTTATGTTAAAGAATGATATTAAATCTGTAGAATTTGAACATGTAGAGTTTTGAAGATATGGATTTTTAAACATCAAATTTTTATTAAATTCTACATTTTTCATATGAAGCAAATAAATAAAAAAAAATTTTGTCTTCTGAAATTATTAAATAAATGACAATTTACGAATACAGAATTAATAGATATCAATCATTTTATGAATATTTAAAATTTACCTAATGTAAAAAAATATTTACGAGTCCAATTTGCAGTTGATTTTACGTTCAATCATTGAATAAGTCAATATCATGAATGAGATTTATAGCATAGATTTAAGGATACTTAAAGCTTCCGAATGATTAAATCTGAAGAATATTCATCTTCAAATTTTTATCGATTTTGTAAGTTGTTATAAACTTTCAAACTTTATATGCGCTTTGTTAATACATCAAGTGCATGTATATATGCAGTTCTACGTCTTGCTATAAATATATACACACGCTTGTTATATCACTTAACATAACGAAGTGAAATACATCAACTGGTCTGTCGTTTCATAATCTGGATGTACTTATACATGTATGAATTACAACATAGCACATCATTAATTCTTTGATATAAACGATGGCTTATTACATCTACGCCATTCACATTGTATAATTTACAAAAAAAACCTTTAAAACACGATAACACGGGTGGAAAAGATGAATTTATTTTATAATTAATAAAAGTAAATATATAACTTGCATAAATGCTCTCAATCACAATTAAATTGTATCTTCGATTTTAGTAATGCATATAATAATTTATTAACCTCAGCAAAGAATTTCCAAAAACCTCAAATTAGGTTCGATTTTTTTTTTAAATAAGAGGAAAATATACATGTATATATAAATTATGAAAATACAGTTTTGTCTGATTGTTCGCCAGATACATTTTAGACATATGCTATGCCGGAATTAATTAGTATTTAAAGGAAATGTAGATGACTTTGTCATCATTTTTGACAAATTTAATATATTTAAATAAACTAGTTGGGATGATAATAAGGTCTAGATTTATGGCAGATTTTGTCAGTGTAGACAGGTTTCCTTATTATAGAAACATAAGCAGGAAATATCTTCCATTAATTCACCAAGGGCTTGCAGTCATATTCTTATGAAACGGTTTGCATCCATTATTATGCTCTAGAAACAGCAAAAGACCGAAACTTGCTATTTTTTTAACGTAGCTAAATAATATGAAGTTTTGTTGTTCGAAAACAAATAACAAAACAATATGAGTTCTAAATCTTTAAAAGGTTTGATGTCCCAGGTCGCCACTAGATAATTAAGTCAGAAAATAAATGTCTTCAAATCACAGAAAATAATTTTCAATAAACATTGATGTATAGCTTCGTAAAAAACCCTTGTTCAAACTAAATAGGGTGAATGAATTCTGATAAATATTTTAAAATGCAGTCAAAATCAATTGTGACTTTGTAGTGAATTTTGTTAATTTAGATTGACCTGACCGCGATTCTGTGAATTTTATCTTATATTGTGCATCCAAACACGGGAAAACAACAGTTACAGATCTGGTGTGCTTGCATTTACATGTTCTGTCTCTAATCGATCAGAAAAAATTCTGTACGTCCATTTAGCTTCTTTTTTATATAGTTTAAATCAGTTTATGTTGCTGTATAAATACAGGTATAATAGATTTTATATGAGACCTTATAGGAATACCATTACAGCCTGGTAGTGGAATCAATATTGTAAAAACATTAAATAGGAATAAATCATAGTATATAGATGAACAAGAAGCTTTTTCACGCCCATGAAAATATTTTTCTTTAAAAACAAATCAAAGCCGAAGTTTAAAGATTAAAACAAAAACCGTTTAATATATTTTTTAAATGTAGGAAAATTATTTCTATGAAGCAAACTGCCGAATTTGACTGCTGGGAAAATAAACGTAATAGAATTAATTATTATTTTTTTAATTAAACAAGTTAAATAAAAATATCTAAAGTGACGGAGATGAATATATACCATTCGGGTGGTATCGTTTCGGCTGCAGAATATTACTGCCGATTATGAATTCGACAGAAAAAGCCAACTCCTTCCCACAGGTTACAAAACGCTGGAAGGCAATAAAACTGATTATATATGATTCAAATTTCTACAAGCCAGGGTGATATGCAAATAGGCCTACAGAAGTTGGGCGAGATAGTATCAACACTCACTGAAACCTAGACCTC